>NC_039366.1:144736568-145026871 GCF_003573695.1 Papaver somniferum | reverse complement strand
TTTTTTTTTGACAAGTGACCTAGCATAATGATGACCATGTCCCAAGTCTTTTTTTTATCAAACAAGAGAAAATAATACAAATACAAAATAAGGATAAAATAAAAATGCAAGTACAAAGGCCATGGTGTAAGTATTTTACCGCTTGATTCTTCACAACTTGTATGTCTCGATATCATAAACTTCTTGACTCTCATCTTGATAATCCTCACTCTTGTACAATAGTTTTCAACTTGTAAAAATTCTGCTTCTTGTCTTGTTGCTTTACTTGAATCTGAAATCTGCTCATTTCTGTACCGTTGCTTGTAAACCTTGAACGTCTTCAACTTTCCTTCAAATTTGTGATGCTCCTCTCGTTGATGATGCTGGTGTTTCTATGGACCTGTTGGTGTAGAGAGAGATAAAGTGGATGGTGCTAACTGCGAACAAGATTACAAGTGATATGTAAGTTAGCAATTCTATGTCACCATCATGATTGATAAAATAACACTCAAGAGATCAAAATAGTGCTTATATTGGTGGGAGGTTGGGTAGATCACCATTCTACCCATAGTTTACGTACGGTGACACACACTCTAAAAGCACATATTTAGACACGTACAAAGAATTGAAGGTCGGTGCCTCACATGCTGTAACAATGGGTAGTCTCCACTATAGGGGACCACAACTCTAATACCGAATTCATTCTGCACCTCATTTTCCACTGGCATGGTTAAATCCAACTTTAACTCTCATACAAGTAAGAAACCTGATCACATTCTCTGTCATCTCTAAGTTCAGTCACTCTTATGAGAATCTCGATGTAATCTTAGCGACATGTATACTATGTGACTCTAAACTAACCACAAGTTGGAGTTTTTTATTCACTAATTCACACAAAAGTTGAAAACTTATGAAAAATTTACAATGCAAATGCTTAACCACTCCCCCACACTTAAATTTTACATTGTCCTCAATGTAAATCGAATCGTCCAAAGAAAGTCAAGGTGTAAAATATTATAATGATATGCGACAAGAAAAAGTAAATACAAGACTAGAAAAATAAAAGATAAAAGATACAAAACCTATGGGTTGCATCCCATGCAGCGCTTGGTTTAAAGTCGTCAGCCCGACTATATCCTTGCAAGAGTCATTCCCCATATACCAACAATCTGAAAAGTTGGGGATCCTTCCATAGAACCTATTTTGCAAACACTCGCTTCACACAAATACTAGTTCAAGAAAATAGAAGTGAAGTTATCGCCCCATAGAATTTTCCTCCACACTTATTCTTGTCTACACTTGGAAGTGTATAAAGAACATAAAAATCAGGAACTTCTATGGTTTCTTCTTTGCAAACCTGCATATTATGAGAATCAAATGTTTCTAATGGCGGATATCGAGAAACAAAGTCATTTAACAATATTCTCGAAGCACATACATTCAAGCCAATAAGAGGTAAAGGAGAAGAAACAATATGCAAAGGGTTAGACAAACCTATCACATTCTCTTGTGTTATGGTATCCTCTTCATCCTTAAAGAATTCAAATGAATTACTTACCTCTTGCACATCGTGGTCCTCTATCAAACCTTGCAAGCATTCTTCATCCATTTCTGCCTTAACCAAAGTCTCGAAATCAACATCATCATAACAATCATTTGCAAGCTCAATTGGGTCTTCCACAATATTAGTCATAACGATTACATTCTCAACATACTCCTCCTTGTTGTAAGGCACATACTCTTTTGCGGCTCCAAATTTCGCTATAAGGAACTTTTTAGAAGACTCAAAAATGCATCATCCTCAAGCTCCACCCTTTGAATAGGCTCTTGATCATTATTAAGATCAATGCTTGAGTTATCTACAGAAGTGTCATCATAGTCTTCTTCGTCTTCATCTTGATCCCAAAAAGATTCTGTGGTACACCTTTGGGAAATGTCACCATGAGTTGGTTCAAGCGATGTATCTTCATAATCATCATCACTTTCATAGTTAACATAAGATTGGTTCTCACTGAATTTAGTGTTGCTAGTCTCAAACTCATCCTTTTGAATAGGTGAATGATCATTATTAAGATCAAGAGTTGAGTTAACTACACAATTATCAATGAAAGACCCCAAAGGTTGTCCTTTTTCAACATTAGCATCAATCAAATATTCATCACAAACCACAGGCACATTAGAATAGTTATTGTTTTGAAAACAAAGTTCTTCTTCATACCTTTCTTCTTTGTATTGATCAATATCTCTTTGTAAGTTAGCAATACCTTCACTAAGTTCTTGGAGTTGCTCGTCTGTAGTCTCTTTAGATTTTTGAAACTCTTGTTGTACAAAGTTGGAAAATTTGTCCAATAAGTTAGAGACTTGTTGTTCACGAGCATAAGAATCTTACAATCCTTCCGCCATAAGGTTGTTGATACGTATGAGGACCGCAATATTCCATAGGATATTGATCATAGCCAATAAATTGGTTTTGATTATACCCATGGAATGGTTGGAAGTTGTCATGTTGTTGAGATTGTTGGAAACCGTTTCCATTATTCCAATATGCTCCATCCATGAGAAATAAGTACCTGAAACACGATTCTCAAAACAAGGTTAAAATCCAGAAAATAAAACAAAACTAAAAACAAGAAAATAAGAAACCAAAAACAAGTGACAACCGCTGCCTCCCCGGCAGCGGCGCCAAAATTTGATCGCTGTCGTATGCGTCAAAAATAAATTCACTTTCTCACTACTCAAAATATATAATATAGCAAGGGTAAGAAAGGATAGTTCCCACGGAGAGGTCTTGGGTTGTCAATATGTTTCGGTTTTCTATATAGAACAATGGGGGGTTTCTGATTTTTAATAAAGCAAACTAAAATAAAAGCAAACAAAGAAAAATAAACAAATCAAAGATGTAAAGATATTGGTTAAGGATTCGTTTTCATTCACAAATATGTTCTTGTCTTAATAACTAGAATTGATATTTAATCTCTCATTATCAAAGGCCCAAGGATACCTTGATCGCAAGAATATCCCGCTAATTTCCTCTTGTCATCAAGAAACACATTAAAAGATGCGAATATGAATTCTATCTTTGAGAACAACCTAACGTGTAAAAGCACTAATCAAGTTTAATTCCCTAGATGCATTAAGTTCTATGAAATCAGACCAATCAAAGCAATCGAACGTGTAAAAGCACTAATCCGATTTAACAAAGGTTATGATCCACTTGTGACTACTAGGATGTATCACTACAAGCAATATCCACAATTATGCTACTTGCAATCAGAAACTTATCACTTTTGCGTATAATAAATTCTAATCTAGCAATAAAGATGAAAGCAAACTCAATCGATTCGCGACTCGATCAAACAAGCATTCAAATCATGTAACAATATTAATGGTGAATCATAAACGATAATACTGAGAAAAAACTAATATATCAAACAAGGATTCATGTTATGTGAAATCAACTTTATCCATAACCAAAAATAAGATTAACTACTCATGTTAATGGGGTTCATAACAAGAAAAAAAATAAAAGTTTCCATGTCTAAAACCCCAGAACAAAAATAGAAGTAAAAGATTTTTTTTTCACTGTTGTGTGAATAAGCTTTTTATATACTGACTTGTTCCAAATCTCGACCAACTCTGCTTCCATACGGCCCATGAGTGAAGCCCAGTAAAAACAAGTCCAAATCCATCTGAGTCAAATCGGATCACCGAGTCAACTCGCCTTAGTAGAAAATCCGGCAGAATCTCCTTTGTTTTCAGACAATGCTCAGACCAATTTCTGGTCAGTTTCTTCCTCCCTGCACAACCTAAACATTCATTTATTCATCTTAATCATCCATTTAGGCCTAGCCATTGCATTACTGAAAGTAACAGCACCTCATGTTCAGTACCATGTCTCAAGATATATTCACAGCAACAGCTTCACTTGGTCCAATTCTATGTTCTCGCCATCGGCAGTAGCTTATATTCTTGTGCACCACCAGTGCCTTCAGCTCTGCTCTAAACCCATTGTACTCAATCATAGCTTCACTGCACCTGTAGCTCTATCTGCAACTCTTGCTCAGCTCAAACTCTCACCAGAACAGCATTACCAGCTCTTAGTCGCAGCTGCACCATCGGTTCTGTCTCAGAACCATTACCACCACCTAACACCATCAATTCCTTGTCTTCTGATTCACTACCACTGCACATACCTACAGCTGCAATATCAAATAGCAACATTAACTTCTCTTGCCGTAACTTCTAACTCCATTCTCTCCTTGTATTACAGCGCGATAACCTCTTCAGCTCAACTTCAGTTCATCCATCACCTTGTTCTTGTGCTCATAAAAATTCCTTGAAGCGGCACCACTGCATATCAATTTATGCAGCTGCAACTCCTACTTCCACCGGTTTGCAGCTTCATTACCAGCACCTCATCCTCTTTAATTCATTGCTTCATCATCTTTGCCACCGCAGCTGCACCATTAACCAATTCTGCAGCTGTAGTGCAGTTCATCAGCAACAATGATCACCAGCATAAGTGCACAACACCTTTTCACCTAGCCATTGCCTTCTACCGCCTATTCTGAGCTAGCACCACTAATTCCCACAGCCATCTCTGGCACTTCCTCAACTCATAGCCACAATCAAACCCATTAACACAGCACCACTAGCCATTCTCCACAAGCACTGTCCTTAACTGCATCTGCGCTGGCCTATAACTCCTTGTCACTTCATGCCTGCACAACCCCAGTCCACCATCTATGCAGCTTCAACTGCATTCCTAGTTGCAAAAACATCAACATCCACTTCCATTAACAGCTCAGTAGTTGAGCCATTTCTTCTCAGCTGCACACCAACTCCATCACAACAGAACCACCACGAGCTAGAGCACCAGTTCAGATCATCTTTGATCCTGGAAGCAGCCTCACAACAACCTCAATACTCGCAGCAACACAGAACTCAACTCCAATAGCTAATTCAACACCAAATCCATATCATCTCAGGTCCTGCAATCCATCACCAACATCTTCTCCATCCATGAAATGAATAACAACCCTTGTAATCTTCATCTGCAAGAACACCAACACAAACCCATCTTTGTATATTCAACAATCGAAATCATTTCCTCTCCTTAGATTGACCACCAACAGCAGCGAACCCTAACTCAATGTCATCTCAACTATTCTTCACTTCCGATAAAAATTACTCAGCAGAAACTACCTCGATAGCTCTCAATCGACCATATAACCCTAATTGAACCTCTGTCATATCCAGAAACTTCATGAATCGATAACAAAACCATCATCTTCATCAGATGCAACTATCAGTTCAAAACCCCTTTCATTTCAACTCATTCGAACCCTAAATTTCTCCATATGAATCTTCACGAATTCTTCCATTGAACCCTGATCGATCTCCACTCTCAACTCTGAATTTTCTAACTCTCATACACAGCAGCCATTCACTCTCTTTCTTCATCTCTTTCAGACACAAATGATTGAGAATTGATTTCTCTTGGTTTTAAGGTGTAGAAATGAGTTGTCCGGATATTTGCCACCAGTAACTTCGATAAGGGCTATCCATTTCTTATATGGCTTGTCAGTTTCAGATGACTGCCTATTCTCTTCCTTGCTCAACTGTCGGTTGTGGAGAACCGACAGCTCATTCTTCGCCTCCTTCTTGCGAAACCTAGCCGGCTCCAAGTATAACTTGCTTGTGAATTGACCTTTTCGCCTTTTTCGCTCCAAATGGCTAATTTCTCATTCTTTTGCTTCAAACGACTCCATTGCACCTAATAAACTCAAAATCAAACATAAGAGACACAATTCATAAAGACAATAGCAAAGAAAGCATAAATACTAGATATAAAATTAGGTGTTTTAGACACCTATCAATAGACTATGATTATACACATTTGGTATTTCGAGTCGAGTATACCTCGCCTATCTATATCTCGAGATATGTGTTGGTAATCTTTTCGCTTCGACCAAGTTTATCTTTACCTAGTGACGAAAGTCATGATATGTTTCAATCACTTTGAAAATTACTTTGACGAGAAATGGTGTAATAACTGAATAACGTCCTCTAAGAATGTTTTAATGATTGGAATGAGAGTTTAGATTACATAACCAATGGTGGACATAAGCATTGTTGTGGAAACACAGTTATGTAAAAGTCCTATTCCTTGAACCAAAGTTTTCGAACTTTGTTGATCAAGAGAACCAGAAGAATGGCAAGTGCCAAGTCCGCGAACTCAGTCCGCGAACTTCCGAAGTTCTCAAACCCGAAAATTTCTGCTGGAGTTTACAAACTACTTGCGTGAATCTAAGTCTGTGAACTCAGTCCGCGAACCGGCGAAGTTCTCATCCCGAGAATTTCTGCTGGAGTTTATAAACTCTGTCCGGTATCTTAAGTCCGCGAACCTAGTCTGCGAACTTGAGAAGGTTATATATCTAAAGATGATTTCTGAACTTAAACTTAAAAAGACTAAGGAATGCTATTTGCAAACCGTGGCTATAAAAACTCATGAACCGATTCGAGTGAATCAAATCATCTTTGCTTCAATTGTGTCCTGTGTAGTTACATAAGATTTCCTTGCAATTGAACAACTCTCTAACTAGTTCAATTGAGTCATTTGAACTAGTTATGGTGAAGAAGAACATGGTTGATATGAAATGCTCATATGGCTAACCTTTTGGTTGACTATTGTTGAACCAACAATGTACACGTTTGGGTACGGTTAACAAACCTAGAAGCGTGCATTTAATTTGTGTATAACAAGCTAAGTTTTTGATCTGACGGTTGAGAAATATTAGCTTGAATCTAAATCATATTTTCATCTAACGGTGGATACTGATTGCTTTGTTACCAAGGAAAAACCCTGATTTGAAAGACTATATAAGGGGACATCTAACAACTCTGCAAAACTAATCCCCACACCTTACGTGTGATACTAGTTTGCATGCTAAAGTCGGTTCTCCTTTAACCTTTGGGTTTCTTCTTCTAAAACCAGGTTAAACGACTTAAAGACTTCATTGGGATTGTGAAGCCAGACCGATACTACTTTTATCGTAGTTGTGTGATCTGATATTGCATCTTCTATCGTACGAGTAAAATCATATTGATCGGCTTGAGATTGATATCTCCGATAGGCAAGATATAAAAAGTAATCACAGAGATCTTCGTCTCATTGTTTGTGATTCCGCAACATCTTGTTTCACTACCATACGATTAAGATTGTTGTGAGGTGATTGATTGATCTAGGATGTTCTTCGGGAATATAAGACCGGATTATCAATGGGTTCCTGTTCACCTTGATTATTATCAAAAGATGGAACAAAAACCTTAGGGTTTTTCTGTGGGAGACATATTGATCCTTTGATAGACTTGTCTGTGTGAGACAGATTTGTTTATTGTCAAAGCCTGCGATTTTCGGTCGTAGTAACTCTTAGTTGTGGGTGAGATCAGCTAAGGGAATCAAGTTTGCAGTATCCTGCTGGGATCATAGGCGTAGGGAGTACAACTATACCTTGGATCAGTGGGAGACTGATTGGGGTTCAACTATAGTCCAGTCCGAAGTTAGCTTGGAGTAGTCTAGTGTCTGTAGCGGCTTAATCAATGTGTATTAATTCTGGACTAGGTCCCGAAGTTTTTCTGCATTTGCGGTTTCCTCCTTAACAAAATTTCTGGTGTCTGTGTTATTTCTATTTCCGCATTATTATAATTGAAATAATACAAGTTGTGTGTTAGATTAATTAATTGGAGAATCCGACCTAATGGTTGTTGATTGATATTGATTGACACTTGGATATTGGTCTTTGGTACCATCCAAGTTATTCCTTGTATTTGATTAGTACTCGCAGTTTCTGTTTGAGGAAATCAAATCAAGAGAGAGATATAAACTCGTTGATATACTTTTAATTGATTGAGTCTTGTTGATTCTCTTAAAAGTATATTCGAGTTTGTCCATACAGATTGCTAAGCGAAATATTGGGTGGTGTTGTTAGACCCCCTCTTTTTCAATTGGTATCAGAGCAGGCAAACACGTTTAGACCTTACAAGTCTGTGTTTGTAGCGATCTGACCTGTGAATAAGAGTACTATCTCTGATAAACACGTTACCAGAAATAAGAGCTCTATCTCGTCTAACTCTATTAAAAAGAAGGGTTCTACTATCTTGAATATAGATAAACCTTCTATACTGACGAGATAGACTAACACCAACATGTGTTCTTCCGATAACCCTTCAAATGAACGGGAAACAGCTGAAGAGAGTCAATTGATTCTAAATCTTTCTAGAATCCAAGCTGTTAGATTTAATCGGTTAAAACATCATGTCGATGTTTTACTTGGTGTAATAAGAGATTGCAAATCCAAAGGAAATTCTGATGTTCAGTCTTCGCGTAAGTCACTTGAAGCTAGCCTCAGAAAAGATGTCTTGGAAATTTAACATCGCTTGAGTAAGCTCTCTATTCAAGGATGCTCAAAGCTATCTAATATACTAAGTACTTCTGACACAAAAGATGATTCATGCTCAGAAGCAAAAACAGAAACCCCTCCTTGTAAAATGAATGTGCCTGAAGTCACCGTCAATCAAAGAGGCTGCACATCAAATGGAGGGAAGAAATCTTCTAATGATGATATTAAGACTGTGCTATCTAATCATTCTGATGATCAGAAAGTATGTCTTGTCTGTGAAACAAAGAGTTCTGTGAAACGAAAGGGAACCTCTAAGTTGAAGAAAAACTCCTTGGTTCAACTACAACATACCTTAGATTTAATTCTTAAAGGTGTAACTGACATTCGTATGTCTAAACCAATTGGTTTTCGTACCTACCATGTGTATGCTACCGGGAAAGTCAGTTCAATGAGTTCCTCAAACACTCGAGAACAAAACAGACGTCTGAATAAACATCGTCTAAAGGAAGATCTTGTGATGGTTTCCGAAAATAACGCTGCTCATGTTGAGAAAGGAAATTCAGATGAAAGAAGAAAAATTCATGAAATGAGAGATAATCTGAAGAAGATAATTGAAGGGTATAAAGAATTCGTCAACAGGTTGTCTTCCTCATCAAACCTAAATTCTTCTGGTAAGAATTCAAACTATGTCTCATATTTTGATGACAGTGAGTTTTATGATAATTTCTCACATGACAAGGGATCTCTTTCTAGTCTCAAGGAGGAAAAAGAAACTTGCCCATAAACACAAATCTCTTGATGAGCATGTTGCTCATACTTGTGCTAATTAATCACAAGGTTTAAAGAGATTACTCATAAAAATCCTCTTGAGTAAGATGTGTTAATAGGTATACTTTTGGTTGTTGGGTCTGTTGAGTGGAGCTATTCTCTTATCATCCATAGCTAAACGTTTGCAGACCTGCTCTACTTAAAAGTATTGGTTTTGCTCTAAATTGTCGTTTTTTGTTGTTCAGAAGTTTGTTTTTTTCCAGGTCCTTGGTACAACTACTCTTCTTGAGTCTACTGAGCTTTAGTCTCAGTTGTTGCAAGAGTTTTGTTTGTGGGCCTTAGTTTTCTGGGTAATGTTACACTGGTTTGGGTATCCTTGCTCTGGCACGAGTCGACTGCTTAAACCCTAAAATCCTTCCCCTAGGAAACCTTTGCCTACTGGGCTGCAAAAGTCACGTACGTGTACTCTAGGTTGGTTTCTGGGTTATCAAGAATGTCTTCTTCTTCATCTTGCTATGGTGGTTTTGCAAGAGGATTCCTTGACAAAGGTTTTGTTGTCAAGTCTAAGAAGAAAAGAACCCTTGTAGATGAAGATCATCCTAATGCTTCATGTTACTTTGCCTATGTTCATGAGGATGCTGAAAAGGATGATATGATTTCTGCTGAAGTTGTTCACGACTTTCTTAAGTACTTTGGGGAAGAAAAACAAGAGCTCATTGTTACTCTGAAAAATCTTGATGCATTGAAAACTGAGTTGGAAAAGGTTACTGCTGACCTTGGTCTCATAAAGTCTCACATCAATGCTCTTCGCAAAGAGAATCACCTCTCTTATGTTGCAATGAATGCTGCTAATCACAAGCTCAAAGACTCCGTGTTTAATGAGGATTCTGAATCATCCAGTTGACCTCAGTTCGTGTTCGAAATTGCACTGGAGTACGTTTTTCTTTAGCTTCTTTTTGTTACCTAGTATGTCTTTTTTTTGGCTTAGATTGGAAGAATAACTAGTGCTTTGAATAGCGATGATTGTGACTACACATAGCTATTATTTTTCATCTTCTTTTTTAGGTTTTTGGTTTAATTTCTAAAACTATTTGGAGGATGATGTTTTGCAGTATTTAATCTTTATGATTTGTTATATTGCAACTTGTTATGGGATATTGGTGTTTACGTCCGTGAACTATGTTGTCCCATATTTTGTCAAAAGTAAAGTCGTTCATGATCGGTATTCGTTTATTGATTAAGGAATGAATGGACTTTTGACATATACAAGGAAGATAGGTTAAAATCTTTTGTATCCAAGGATTATTTCTATTGTATATGCTTGTACAAATGAATGAATCCTTGTGTATTCCATAGTATTGATCTTCACTAATCCATATTTTATGTAATCCTGTGATGCTCCGTAATGTATCTTATGTTGAGCACGATACAACCAAGTTGATTAATTTTTGATTAGCTTTGTTGGTTGTTCTGTAAGGTACTTTATGTTGAGCATTTAGAACTAAATTAATCATCTTGTTGGTTATTTAGTTATTACTCCATAAGTTTCTCTTGTGTTGAGTATATGAACGATTAAGCCAATCACTCTCTTGTATGGTTAACTTAGTCGTTGTTCTGTAAGTTTACTTATGATTGAGCACAATCAATTAAATTGATCACTCTTGTGTTAATTTGATTGAGTATTCCGATTAAATTAATCATGGGTTTACTTATGATTGATTTGATTGAGTTTTTGGATATAAAAATCATTCATATGGTTTTGTTGTCCAATGAAAATCCTTTTTTTCTCTTGAAATTAAGGTCGCTCGTTGTTGTTCTTTCGGGAATGACATCAAATGGGGGAGAGTTCTTTTGAACTTGTGCTTAATGGTCATATCTTGAGGGGTGTGCGGCTGTGGAATTTTAGAGGGGTTATCTTGTATCTTTAAACTCCTTGATGAATGTTGTTAGCTTCGGCTATATGATTGGATCTAAATAAGATGATGTGCGTTTCTTTCTCTCAGTCATGAAATGTCTCTTATGGAAATTTCATTATGATCCCGTTCTTGTACCTTTGCCAAATTTATTGACAAAAAGGGGGATAATTAATATGTAGTTCACACTAAAAATACATATGGTTTTCGGATCATTGTGTAAGGGGGAGTGGTTTCCATGTGAGATGGAGTATTGACTAAGGGGGAGTGATACATATCACCATAGTATTATTGTTGAAGTTGTGGTACAATTGAACTTTGACACTGTGTAATAATACTATGACAATGTGTAACAATAATCGAGAATTATGTTTTCTCATTGTTATAGCTACGGATCTTCAACAACGGTGATGCTAAACTTACAACCTTTGGGATCGTTGGAGTACTTGTAAGTGACGAAGATTTCGAGGAATGTTGAAGGTTAGACATGTGGAATAGGAGCTACTAAAGTTTCATTATCTTTTTTGATAGTTTTGTCACTAAAATTGACAAAGGGGGAGATTGTTAGAGCATTGATCGGTCGAACTCGCATGCGTTGCCATCTCAAGCATGTTTGTCAATGTTAGTGATCAAAACTATAAGTCTTGATTTTTAGTCTATTATAGCTAAGTCTCGGACTAGCATAGTAAGTGTAGTTGATCTCAAGGACTCCATGGTGATTCATCATACAAGATGAAGATCTACTCAAGGAACCGGTGGAACTTCTCGACAAAAAGGTATGTGGAGACTTGAACTTATCTGTCACTCAAAAGTCTATCTATTCTATCTCCTACTCTTTGAGACAAAAAGTCGTATGCTATATATATAGACTATGATTATACACATTTGGTATTTCGAGCCGAGTATACCTCGCCTATCTATATCTAGAAATATGTGTTGGTAATCTTTTCGCTTCGACCAAGTTTATCTTTACCTAGTGACGAAAGTCATGATATGTTTCAATTACTTTGACGAGAAATGGTGTAACAACTGAATAACGTCCTCTAAGAATGTTTTAATGATTGGAATGAGAGTTTAGATTACATAACCAATGGTGGACATAAGCATTGTTGTGGAAACACAGTTATGTAAAAGTCTTATTCCTTGAACCAAAGTTTTCGAACTTTGTTAATCAAGAGAACCAGAAGAATGGCAAGTGCCAAGTCCGCGAACTCAGTCCGCGAACTTCCGAAGTTCTCAAACCCGAAAATTTCTGCTGGAGTTTACAAACTACTTGCGTGAATCTAAGTCTGCGAACTCAGTCCGCGAACCGGCGAAGTTCTCATCCCGAGAATTTCTGTTGGAGTTTGTAAACTCTGTCCGGTATCTTAAGTCTTCGAACCTAGTCTGCGAACTTGAGAAGGTTATATATCTAAAGATGATTTCTGAACTTAAACTTAAAAAGACTAAGGAATGCTATTTTCAAATCGTGGCTATAAAAACTCATGAACCGATTCGAGTGAATCAAATCATCTTTGCTTCAATTGTGTCCTGTGTAGTTACATAAGATTTCCTTGCAATTGAACAACTCTCTAACTAGTTCAATTGATTCATTTGAACTAGTTATGGTGAAGAAGAACATGGTTGATATGAAATGCTCATATGGCTAACCTTTTGGTTGACTATTGTTGAACCAACAATGTACACGTTTGGGTACGGTTAACAAACCCATAAGCGTGCATTTCATTTGCGTATAACAAGCTAAGTTTTCGATATAACGCTTGAGAAATATTAGCTTGAATCTAAATCAGGTTTTCATCTAACGGTGGATATTGATTGCTTTTTTACCAAGGCAAAACCCTGATTTGAAAGACTATATAAGGGGACATCTAGCAACTCTGCAAAACTAATCCCCACATCTTACGTGTGATACTAGTTTGCGTGCTAGAGTCGGTTCTCCTTTAACATTTGGTTTTCTTCTTCTAAAACCAGGTTAAACGACTTAAAGACTTCATTGGGATTGTGAAGCCATACCGATACTACTTTTATCGTAGTTGTGTGATCTGATCTTGCATCTTCTATCGTACGAGTACAATCATATTGATTGGCTTGAGATTGATATCTCTGATAGGCAAGATATAAAAAGTAATCACAGACATCTTCGTCTCATTGTTTATGATTCCGCAACATCTTGTTTCGCTACCATACGATTAAGATTGTTGTGAGGTGATTGATTAATCTAGGCTGTTCTTCGGAAATATAAGACCGGATTATCAATGGGTTCCTGTTCACCTTGATTATTATCAAAATACGGAACAAAAACTTTAGGGTTTTTCTGTAGGAGACAGATTTATCCTTTGATAAACTTGTCTGTGTGAGACAGATTTGTTTATTGTCAAAGCCTGCGATTTTGGGTCGTAGCAAGTCTTAGTTTTGGGTGTGATCAGCTAAGGGAATCAAGTGCAGTATCCTGCTGGGATCAGAGGTGTAGGGAGTACAACTGTACCTTGGATCAGTGGGAGACTGATTGGGGTTCAACTATAGTCCAGTCCGAAGTTAGCTTGGAGTAGACTAGTGTTTGTAGCGGCTTAATACAGTGTGTATTCAATCTGGACTAGGTCCCGGGATTTTTCTGTATTTGCGGTTTCCTCGTTAACAAAATTTCTGGTGTCTGTGTTATTTCAGTTTCCGCATTATATTTTTTTATCTTTATAATTGAAATAATACATGTTGTGCGTTAGATCAATCAACTGGAGAATCCGACCTAACGGTTGTTGATTGATATTGATTGACACTTGGATATTGGTCTTTGGTACCATCCAAGTTATTCCTTATATTTGATTAGTACTTGCAGTTTCTGTTTGAGGAAATCAAATCAAGAGAGTGATATAAACTCGTTGATATACTTTTTTTGTGATTGAGTCTTGTTGATTCTCTTAAAGTATATTCGAGTTTGTCCATACAGATTGCTAAGCGAAATATTGGGTGGTGTTGTTAGAACCCCGCTTTTTCAATATCACCATAGTATTGTTGTCGAAATTGTGATATAAGAACTTTGATAATGTGTAATAATACTATGACACTGTATAACAATGATTGAGAGCTTGTTTTTCTCATTGTTATGGCTACGGATCTTCAACAACTATGATGCTGAATTGGACATCTATGGAATCATGGGAGTACTTGGAAAAGACGAAGTTTTCGAGTAATGTTGAAGCACCAAGGAGATCAAGCATGTGGACGAGAAGCTACAAAGTTTTATTTATTTTATAATCCATATGTATTGATAGTTTTTCCACTAAAATTGACAAAGGGGGAGATTGTTAGAGCATTGCTCGGTCGAACTCGCATGCGTTTCTATCTCAAGCATGTTTGTCAAGTTTAGTTGTCAAAACTATATGTCTTGATTTCTAGACTACTTATAGCTAAGTCTCGGTTTAGGACAGTTTAGTGTAGTTGAGCTCCAGACTCCATGGCGATCATCTTACGAAGACGAAGAACTACTCAAGGAACTAGTGGAACTTCATCCGATTAAAAGGTATGTGGAGACTTGAACTTATCTATCACTCAAAAGTCTATCTACTCTATCTCCTACTCTTGAGACAAAGTCGTATAAGTATGATAGTTTTCATACATACACATTTGCTATTTCGAGCCGAGTTTACTCGCCTATCTTTTTTCTCGAAATATGTGTTGGTAAGCTTTCGCTTTAACCACTTTTCATCTTAACCCGTGACGAAAGTCATGATGACGTTTCAATCTTGAAAATATCTTTGATGACGATAGTTGTGAATAACGACTGTTATAACATTATAGAAGAGTGTTTCAATGATTGAAATGTAGAGTTGAGATTACATAACCAACTATGGATATACGCATATATAGTGTGTTCGCACATTAGTGTATAAATCCATGTGCCGGAAACCAAGTGCGTGCATATGTGTGCATACGGTATTGGTGAAGGAGACAGGTTGGGTACGCGTATCAACGAAAGTTTTCGAACCGATAATTTCTGCTGAGATTGTAAGTTTGAAAACTGTTAAACCAATCACCTTAGGTAAGCATACCCGTACGCATATCCACGGAAGTTTTCGAACTGAAAATTCCTGCTGAGTTTCTAAAATCAAATCCGGTAGCTATGGTACACATACCCATACGCGTACCCAAGCTGGTTATGTTTCTCAAATCGGAAGTTCATGAACTTAAACAATAAATCAATAAGGAATGCAATCTTTGCAAACCGTGGCTATATTGTTCATGAATTGATTCAAGTGAATCAAACCGATTTTTTTTCAATTGTGTCTATTCATAAAGACCTAAGAAATTGAACAACTCTTAAACTAGTTCTTTTGAGTCATTTGAACTAGTTATGTGAATAAGATGAATACGGTTAATATGAAAGTACTCATATGGCTAACCATTGGTTAACTATTCGTGAAGCAACTAAGTGTACACGTTTAGGTACGATTACTCAAACCTAAATGAAATACATTTCATTTGTGTGTGACAAGCTAAGTTTTGATCTAACGGTTGAAAGATATTAGCTTGGTTAAATCAGGTTTTTCATCTAACGGTGAATATTGAATGCTTTGTTACCAAGGTAACTAAGATTGCAAACCCTGATTTGAAAACTATATAAAGGAGACATCTAGCAACTGGAAAAACTAAACCCCACACCTCCTGTGCGATACTAGTTGGTTTTGCTAGAGTCGGTTCTCCTTTAACCTTAGGTTTCTTCTCGAGACCTTGTAGGTTAACGACTGAAAGACTTCATTGGGATTGTGAAGCCAGACGAAACTACTTCTCTTGTAGTTGAGCGATCTGATCTTTCCATTTTCTATCGTACGAGTTCAATCGAATAATTAACTTGAGATTATATCTCCGATAGGGCAAGATAAAAAGAAATCACAAACATCTTCGTCTCATCGTTTGTGATTTAACAATATCTAGTTTCGCTACCATACGATTTAGATTATTGTGAGGTGATTGATAATTCTAGGTTGTTCTTCGGGAATATAAGTCCGGTTATCAATTGGTTCATGTTCACCTTGATTTTATCAAAAGATGAAACAAAACTCTTAGGTTTATCTGTGGGAGACAGATTTATCTATCATCATAGACTTTTCTATGTGATACAGGTCTGTTTATTAAAGTCTTCGACTTTGGGTCGTAGCAACTCCTGGTTGTGGGTGAGATCAGCTAAGGGAATCAAGTGTGTAGTATCCTGTTGGGATCAGAGACGTAAGGAGTGCAACTGTACCTTGAATCAATGTGATATTGATTAGGGTTCAACTACAGTCCAGACCGAAGTTAGTTTGTAATAGGCTAGTGTATGTAGTGGTTTAATACAGTGTGGTGTTCAATCTGAACTAGGTCCCGGGATTTTTCTGCATTTGCGGTTTCCTCGTTTACAAAATTTCCGGTGTCTGTGTTATTTCTATTCCGCATTATATTTTGTTATATAACTGAAATATCACAGGTTGTGCGTTAAGATCAATCAATTAGAATATCCAACCTTTGGTTGTTGATTTAAATTGATTGACACTTGGTTATTGGTCATTGGTACCATCCAAGACTCGCAGATTTCCATTTGCTTGATTAAAGATTAAATCGAGAGATTGAGATATTAACTCTTTGATATACTTTTATCTAGATTGAGTCTGACTGTCTATTTGATTCTCTAGAAAGTATATTGGAGTTAGTCCATACAGATTGCTAATTGAAATATTGGGTGAGGTTGTTAGACCCCCGTTTTTTCATGAAAATTTTTATTACATCATGAAGAGAGTTTAAGAAATAATTTAACAACCCAGACACGTGCAGTGATGAAAAAAAGAGAAAGAAAGACTGTGACTTGTGGGAGAGAAAAAAAGAAGAATTGGAAGAAAGATACTCGGCATGTGGTGTATATAAAGGCTTTTAGGAGTCTGAAGAACGATTATTGATAGTTTGGGTATACTTTGGGGAAAAGCAGAGGCCGGAGAATCGAAGAATCAGAAGTTGTAGGAAGTAGTTCTGCTACTGCACAACTCAAGAACACGAAGAACTAAGACCTTCAAGAACTGTCGTGAAGCTACAGTACTACGACTTATAACTGTTATCGTTTTCTGTAACATTTGAGTTTGTAACAAATATAAGTGTTAGAAACCCGGTTTTATTCAATTTTCTCCCAATCATTATTTGTGAACACCTTTTGACCAATGAATTCATATTTTGGGTGTGTTTCCATTATGATGAGCTAATTCCCTCGTAATCAAGGCAATGGATGAAGCTACTTATGCATGATTGATGGGTAACTATTTTATTTTCTGTAGTTTTATTATAATTCACTTAATCACTGCTATTGCAGAGTTTTAAATTGTTTACATGATTTTCCTAATTAGTTGTTATTCAATTTGATAGGTTATGCTTTGTTAAATCTATTGATAATCTATGCTTAAGGTTTACAAGTAGTATTTGAGAATTTGTCTGATTTTTAGTGGGTTAAGAAAAAAAGAGGATTTAAAAGTTGATTAGAGTTTTGAACTCCTTATCAATCAATCATGAGTAGTAGTGGAATCAACAGTCTTGGTTATTTCTAAAACCCTGATATCACTTTCAATTTAGTTTTCTTTATTTTTAGCATTAGAAATTATTCTGAAACCAAAATTTCTACAAGTCTAAACGAACCTTTTTCTTACCACTATAAAAATTACATCAGTTTGCTTCCCCTTTAGGGGCTCCCTATCCATGCTAAGGGGTAATTATTTTCATGTATGAACAACTGGTAAAGGAACATACGGTTCACGAATGAAAGAGTTAGTTCCTGCAAACCTGGTAGGTTGTTGATTGACAAGAGCATCTTCGGTTGATCTTTGCCTTCAAACTGTAGAACGCAAATGATGAATGGTTCGTCTCTCAACTCAATTATCCTAGACCGAGACTTAACTAATTGTTGACTAGAAATCAAGATATAGTTTTGACAACTAAATTTGACAACAAGCTTGATATAGCAACACTTGTGAGTTCGACCACTCATCCCATCACTACTTAAGTGTAGTAATGAGTGCATCTTTAATATATTAGCTTGAGAAAATGAGGCTGCACAAAAACTCATCACATTATTTTTTGTGATGACAAGGCTTCTCAAGTATAAGTTGACTTCTTTATGTGATTTATTATTATTGTGTGACTCATCTCATAAGAGCTTCATAGAACTGTTAATGTGTATGATCTTGTCGAGCTAGCTCCAAAATCTAGAAAACATAATTTTGTTCTATCACCAATCAATGGTCCTTAAGTATTGTTTAAATATCTCTTGTGCTCTAACCTGTTTATTCTATCTAAGAAGATGCTTTAATCTTATGTGATAAACTATGATATAATTCATGAGGAGCTAGAGTAACTACAATTGGTATGGTTAAAAGGTAGTCAATGTTTGTGTATTATCTTTTTGGCTCACGGACGGCAATGTCTATGATATGTCCACTGGTTCACGGACCGTGTTAGAAAAGTTCATTTTTTCCTTTAAGGATTGACTACATACTCTTATCTCCTTAAGAAAATTCGGTTCCATGGCTCATGTAAAAAGGGGAATCACCAAGAAGGATGTAGTAGACGATGTCGATGTCTACCTATGTGAAGGAATCAAATCATCAAGGAACCGAAATAAGATATCAATCGAAGATGAAGAAGGTTCTTCCTCAATTTATCTTTTATCTATTTGTCAACAGGATAATGATTTTAGGGATAAAGTGAAAAACTTTTTATTTAAGAGGAATGATTTGAATTTTCGAATCAATTGCTCCTTATATGAGATAACTTACTATGAACACTCATTGGCACGGTCGAAAAATATTCTGAGTAAGCTGAGGACAAAATTTAGTGAGTTAACATACATCTCTGAAGACTTAGAAAAACTAAATAATCCTGAAAAGACGAGGGTACCCAAATACACCACAATCTTTTTATTTCGACCTATATATCCTCTACCAAATGTGATCGCCTATGGACAGAGTCGAGACAATACGACAATTTGGTTCACACTTTATGTGATCGTCTATGGATACGAGATCGAGATAATACAACAACAAGGTCACTTGTGTGATTGAATATGGATACAAGATCGAGACGATATGAAAACCAAATGTGTACTTGATAATAGGTTCTAAAATAATCGAAACTCTATAGGATCAATATCAAGTACTACGGAGTTAACATAAAGTAAAAGACACAGCAAGATTTTGTTAACGAGGAAACCGCAAATGCAGAAAAACTCTGGGACCTAGTCCAGTTTTGAATCCTCTAAGAATTAAGCCGCTATATAAAATCAAATACCAACTTCGTATAGTTGAGACCAAGCAGACTACCCCTACCTACTTAGCCCCCTCAGTATCCCTGCGTCTTCGACTTCTAGAGTCATGCACGTGAATAGCAGGTCCTTGCTAAAGATAAGATGAGTCGTTGACAAAGGATCTTTTGTTTAATCTAATAAACTCCTTTGTATGGTTAGATCAATCTATCCAATAACTACCGAAATAGTCCAGTTTAGATTTACACTCAATCGATATAGATCACAAAGAGAAATACAGAGAATTCCGATCTCACACAACTAATCAATCATATCTATCAAAGATAAATTGATTCTAGTTGGATCCCAGCCGATCAAGGTTCGTCCACTAACTCCACAAGATACGATAACTAACGTCTTCAAATCTTTTATTGCCTTCAAATATCTGCACAACAACACTTGAATCCTCTTGTGATCAATCACACACAAAACAGAGTCTTTTAACAATGTATTATCACAAGATGTCTTTAGATCTAAAAACAGTTCTAAAGATCTCGTGGATACTTTGATCTAGTCTGAGTGAATCTTATATCAGAAGAGAATATTCTCAAGAATAAAAAAACTAGGTGAAATCAAAGTTTCAACAACCGTTAGTCAATCAAATCAAATGGAAAACTAATAACACTACAATTTTTTAGAGCATTGCTCGGTCGAACTTGCAAGCGTTACTATCTCAAGCTCGTTTGTCAAATTTAGTTGCCAAAACTATAAGTCTTGATTTCTAGTCTACTTATAGTTAAGTCTCAGACTAGGATAGTAAGTATAGTTAAGCTCTAGACTCCACGGCGTTCATCATGCGAAAACGAAGAACTACTCAAGGAACTTGTGGAACTTCATCGACAAAAAGTTATGTGGAGACTTGAACTTATCTATCACTCAAAAGTCTATCCATTCTATCTCATATCTTGAGACAAAAGTCGTATTGCTATATAGACTTCGATTATACACATTTGCTATTTCGAGCCGAGTTTATCTCGCTTATCTATTTCTCGAAATATGTGTTGGTAAGCTTTCGCTTTGGCCAAGTTCATCTTTACTCGTGACGAAAGTCATGTTGATTATTTCAATAACTTGAAAGTCGCTTTGATGAAAAATAGTTTGTGAAAAACAACTATATAACATCCTCAAAGAAAGTTTCAATGATTGAAATGAGAGTTTAGAACATGTAACCATCTTTGGATATAAACATAGTGTGTTCTCACATCTGTGTAAAAGTCCGAAATCGGGAACCCAAAGTATGCGTACCCGTACGCGTACCGGCAGTTGTTGGAAATACGGGTGAGTATGCGCACCCCGACGCATACTGGAGTAAAGTTCACGTCCGTGAATTTCTCCTGGAGTTTGAAAGTAAAAACAAACTCAATATGGTTACTTAAGTACGCGTGCCCGTTTGCATACTTAGGTAGTTTACTTTCTAAAATCGGTTTGTTCATGAACTAAAACATTTATATAATAAGGAATACAATCTTTGTAAACCATGGCTATAATGTTCATGAATCGATTCGAGTGAATCAAAACCGACTTTGCTTCGATTATGTCTTGTATACTTTTATGAGATCTAATCAATTGAACAATTCTCTAACTAATTCATTTGAGTCATTTGAACTAGTTATGGTGAAGATGAATAAGGTTGATATAAAAGTGCTCCAATGGCTAACCATTGGTTAACTATTGTCGAACCAACTAAGTGTGCACGTTTAGGTACGATTACCCAAACCTAAATGAAGTTACATTTCATTTGTGTATAACAAGCTAAGTTCGATCTAACGGTTGAAAGATATTAGCTTGAATTTAATCAGGTTTTCATCTGACGTTCAATATTGAATGCTTTGTTACCAAGGTAACTAAGATTGCAAACCCTGATTTGGAGACTGTATAAAGGAGAACTATAGCAACTGGGAAACCTAATCCCCACACCTACTGTGTGATACTAGTTGCATAAACTAGAGTCGATTCTCCTTTAACCTTAAGTTTTCACGAAACCCTATAGGTTAATGACTTGAAGACTTCATTGGGATTGTGAAGCCAGACCCAGCTATTTTCTTTGTAGTTGCGTGATCTGATCTGTTGTTTCTATCGTGATTGAGTGAAATCGTAAGATTGGCTTGATATTTATATCTCCGAAAAGCAATACAGAAAAATAGTCACGAACACCTTCGTCTCATCGTTTGTGATTCCACAATATCTTGTTTCACTAGTCGATTAAAATTATTGTGAGGTGATTGATATTTCTAGGCTGTTTTTCGGGAATATAAGTCTAGTATATCAATTGGTTCCTGTTCACCTTGATTTATCAAGAGACGGAACAAAACCCGTAGGTATTTATGTGGGAGACATATTTATCTATTCCTATAGACTTTTCTGTGTGGGACATATTTGTTTATCAATTCTTCGACTTTGGGTCGTAGCAACTCTTAGTTGTGGGTGAGATCAACTAAGGGACTTAAGTGCATAGTATCCTGCTGGGATCAGAGACGTAAGGAATGCAACTGTACCTTGAATCAGTGTGAGATTGATTGTGGTTCAACTACATTCCAGACCGAAGTTAGTTTGTAGTAGGCTAGTGTATGTAGCGGCTTAATATAGTATGGTGTTCAATCTGGACTAGGTCCCGGGGTTTTTCTGCATTTGCGGTTTCCTCGTTAACAAAACTTCTGGTGTCTGTGTCATTTCTTTTCCGCATTATATTTTGTTATATAATTGAAATATCACAGGTTGTGCATTGAATCAATCAATTGGTAAATCCAACCTTTGGTTGTTGATTGAAATTGATTGATCCTTAAACATTGGTCTTTGGTACCGTTAAAGTTATCTCTCTTATATTCAATCGGGCTCGCAAATTATTATTTGTTTGATTTCGGATTGAATTGAGAGATTGAGATATAAATTTTGATATACTTTTCTTAAGATTGAGTCTGACTGTCTAGTTGATTCTCTTGAAAGTATATTGGAGTTAGTCCATACAGATTGCTAAGTGAAATATTGGGTGAGGTTGTTAGACCCTTGCCTTTTCAATTGGTATCAGAGCAGGCAAACACATTCAAGACCTCATAAGTCTGTGGTTGTTAGCGATCTGACTCTATGGACAGAAATTCTATCTCCATAAACGTACCACTAGTATTCTATGGATCAAATCACTTGTGGTGGAAAATCGCAATGCGTGCTTTTCTTCAAGCTCGTGATTTTCAAACATGGGTACGTGTTGTTAATGGCTATGATCCTCCGGTTAATACAGAAGGCGAATATCTATACCTAAGGATATTGGTAGATATAGTCCATAAGAAATCCTTGCTGCAAAGCAAAATTCTGATGGCTTAAATGCTATCATACGTGCCATTACCCCAGATTTTCAACATCTTGTGACTACTTGCACAAATTCTAAAGAAGCCTGGGATATCTTAGAAACCGTATTTGAAAGGAATACCTGTGAAAAGAAGCTAGGCATCAAAACCTAAATTCTGATTGGGAAAACCTTCGTATGGCAGATGAAGAATCATTTAATGAGTTTAATCACAAAGTGTCTAAAATTATTAATGCATCTTTTGCATTGGGTAAGACTATTCCTGAAAAGGACATTGTGATGAAAATTCTCAGATCACTGCCATCCAGATACGATGCTAAGAAGCATGCCATCGTTGAAGGAAATAACCTTGATGCTCTTTCTAGAAATACTCTGGTTGGGAAGTTAAAGATATTTGACCATGAGCATAAATCCAAGTCCGGAAAGGATGTTGCTTTGAAAGCACAAAAGAACACTAAATTACTTGACAAAAGTAAAAGTGTTTACATCTCTGAAGACGATCTTTCTGAGGCTGATTCATCAGATGAAGATCTTGACAAGTCAGTCTCCTTGATCACAAGACAGTTTAGGGATCTTCTTTTGAAGAGAAGTAAACGATTCTCCAGAGATAAACCTAGGTCATCAGTTAAACCCCATAATCGTGTTCCTCCTAAAAACAGGGATAATGATGAAACTGATGACGAGGATATGCCTTAGTGCTTTAAGTGTAAAGTTTTTGGTCATTTTGCAAATGAGTGTCCAAAATCGTAAAGAGTACATTGGGAACAAAGGTCTAGCTGCAACTCTTGATGAAATGTCTGACAACTATGATTCTAATGAAGACGAAAAGTCAAGTATTGCACTTCTTTGTGAAAATATTGATTTTTATAATTGTCGCAATACATACGTCAATTCTTTCAGAAGAAATCTCAACCGATTTGGAAGAAAAAATTGATGCTTGTTTCTACTGGAAACTCTTTTTATGATTTGACAGGTTCCACTATGTGTCTAGCCGCGTACACATCTCAGGCGTCTGAATCACTGTCCATATTGACATGCTCTTATTGTTCTCTCAAAGGTCATGAACTTTCAAAGTGTTTCAAGTTCAAACACAAAATTAGATATGTCAACAAACTTCAACGAAGAGCGAATCGATTAGCAAACAAGGTAAAACTTGTTCAAAAATCATCAGAGGTATGTAAACTCATCTCTTCTTCCAAGAAGTTAGTTTCCAAAGAAAAGACTAGATCATTAGAAAGAAATTTATGGTCTAAACACTATGAGAAACAAGGCTCTATGAATTCTTTTCGAAACGGATATGGTGGACAGATTATTGTTCACCCCAGCATAACTTAAACTGTGTTGGTTAGTGTATCTTGTCTCATGTGCCTGATCAAAAGAGACAAGATTTTGCACATCTCAGGCTTTAGGAAAAGAAAAGTCTTCTAGATTGTTTTGATTTTCTCTTTTTTCTTCGTGTTTCTGCTCTGTGAGCATTGTAAAGTCTGGAATTCACGCGCTTTTCATACCTAATTGATATTGGAAAGGACTTCCCTGTTTAATCAACAAAAGAGGGTTAAAATAGACAATTCTGCCTTTTCTAGGGTAAGAGTTATGCGTACGTGAATCCTTTAAGTGTATAAAGGTTCTGTAACCCTACATTATTTTTTCCTTCTCTAAGAAACTCTTTTCATCATAAGACTGCTTATTGAGATTATCTTGTGATTTCCTCTCACAATTCCTTTTTTATGGATACTCCAAGTATTATGTAGACCGATGGAAAAGATGTTAATATGATTGTTAAACCATCAATCATGAAAGAAAAATATAAATCTCCTTTACCTCCAACTTTGAAAAGAAAAAGATGGAATGTGAGGAAGCCAAGAGTTGTTCCTTCAAATTCTCAGAAGTTTTCTGATGTTCTTGAAGAGTTGAAGGAAACAAGGAAGGAGATTCAGCAAATAAAGGCTTTTGTGTTTAAGACTCTTGAAATTCAGAAGGCACTGGTTCGACATCAGTCAAGAAGGTTTATTGATATCAACTCCTATCTTCATGAACCTTATGTCCCAATGGATGTTGACGACAAGGAGTTAGGGGACGATAAAGAATTTTTCAAAGGTCTTAATGTCTAGGAAACTTCTTATGAGAATTTAGTCTTGTGTTTTAAGAAGGATAACTAGGGTTTGGAATAGCCATTATTGTGAGTACACACATCTATTCCAACGATTTTCATCTTGCAATGTTTTTAGATTTATTTATTTAAATGATAAAGTTTATTTGGAAGATAATTTTGCAGTATTAATCTTTATGGTTTTATATATTGCAACTTGTTATGGGATATGTGTGTTTGCGTCCTTGAACTGTTATTGTCTCATACGTGGTCAAAAGTTAAGTCTTTCGTATGTCGATATGCAAGTATTGGTAAAAGATTGAATGGACTTTTGACAAACAAAAGTTAAGCCTATTATGTCATTATGCAAATATTAATGGAAGATAGGATGAACTTTTGAATACAAAGATTAAGTCTATTATATGTTGTTAGAGCATGGCTTGGTTGAACCCACCAAGCGTTGGTATGTCAAGTTTGGTTGTCATATTTTAGTGAATCAAAACTCATGTTAAGAGTCGCTTGATTATGTACTAAAGTTAAACTTGGTATAGGTTAGCTTGAAAGTATTAGGATACGAGACATTACAAGTATTGCGAAGACTTGAAGATGTAAAGAAGCAAGGAGATACAACGACAACAATCATCCTTCCACTTGAGGTTAGTGATATTTGACTTGAACTGTTTCATTCCCTAACGTATCTTTCAAGTCGTGCATATTGAAAACATAACTGCGAAGCATATTTGAACTCTAGATAGACATATTATTAAGGAATACAATACGAGGTTTATTGCTTAACCATTAAACTTTGTAGATAACACATCGCCATAATCATTTGAATGCTATTGTGATTATGTATGGGTATGAGGTGAGGATTTCATCCTACGGAACAATTTTTACATGTGTTCTAAGGAATTAAGTTCATAAACTTGTTTGTGAACCGAAAAGGAATTTGCCAGGTGTTATTGGTTTTGTTATTCATTGCATATCTTATGAACAACCAATATGTGTGATGGAGTATAACCGCTCACAACTTGTTGTGTTTTTGGTAGAACTATTCAAAAAGTCCTGACTTATGTATTGGTATAACTTCTATTAGTAAAAACGATCTTAAGTAATCACATGTGGAATGATCGGGTTTGTATGTCTGACAACTTTTGGGAAAGGGGAACCGATCCTAGTAAGGGGTGCAGTACATCAAGGGGAACCGATCCTTGTATGGGGTGCAGCAAGGTTTATAGAAGAAAGGGGAACCGATCCTATGGACATGTTCAACACATATAAGTTAGATACCATATATATGTGGGGAACCGATCTTAGTACCTAATCAACCGAATTTTTGGAAAGCTAGTGTGACTATGCACAGTAATCACATGGAGGTAGAACCAAAACTTATTTTGGTAGAACCGTTAAACCCATGATTGTGATTGAATGTTGGTTTGATCAATCACATAGTTCTTGAAAGTCAGATGAACCAATTCTAAACTTGTTTGGAAGTGTGGTAAATCGGTTTCAAGGTTGTAAGTGTGAAAGAGAACTTACAAAGTAAAGATATCGACAAACTTTGAACACGTGCTATGAATGTTTATTTCTATAATTGTTCAAAGATATTCCTTAACGGCTAAGGGAAGAGAATCCCAGGATCGAAACATAAGTAAGTTAATAATCTTTTAATTAAAGTTATTAATTTCATTTTGTAGGAAAATTCTAGAATTAGTAATGTGCATTTACTAATTATTTTTCCCGAGAGATTTCGATCATTATATTTGGACAGAGCATTTCCAGGAATTATGAAAACCGAATCTTTACTTTATTGAATATCTTGAGAATATTTTCGGTTTTTGAAATTTCTTGGTGTCCAAACTTCCTTGTCTATAAATAGACGAAGTTTGCCTTTCTAGCAAACTAATCCTTCGTAACAACAAATATACTCTTTTGTTGTTGTTACTGGTGTAGCCGCCTATTCGGAGATGAGAGTAACCTAATTAGGGGAATTCTCTTACGTCCGCTCAATTTAAAGTCTTTTTTGGGATTGAAAAGCTCTAGCGCGACCCGCTGGTGGGAAACTAGATAATTGCGGTTTATCTTTGTTTTCGATTGATTTGATTGACTAACGGTGGTTGAAATCTGATTTCACCTCGTTTGTTTATTCTTGAGAATCTTCTCTTCTGATATAAGATTCAATCAAACTAGTTAAGAGTTTCGACAGAGATCTTTAGACTGTTGTTAGTTCTAAAGATGATCTTGTGATAATCCATGGTTAACAGACTCCGTTCTGTGCGTGATTGATCACAAGAGATTCAAGTGATTGTGTGCAGGTTTTTATTGAAGATTTAATAAGATTTGAAGACAAAGAAGATATTGAAGATCTGACTTGGGTTTTATAATCTTTGGTGTGCACAATACTTGTTTCGGTAAAAGAGGATCTAATTAATAATCGGTTTATCCTTGTGGTAGATTGGATTGATTAATTGAGTATATCTGCATCAACACGTTTCTTCGGATTAAAGGTGTTGTTGGATTAATCTTAAATGATTACCTTTGGGTGATTGAACATAAGATAGATCTAAGGACTCGACGAAGGAGTTTATGTTAAGATAAACGGAAGAGCCTTTGTCTGATTCATATCACTTGGTTGAATAGAGTTGATACCAAACAGATTTGTTGTTCCTTTACTGTTTGGAATACGAACCAAAGGAATTGTTCCAAGTACGTGACTTATTCATAATTCGGAGGCGTGGGAATACAGACGGAACTAAGTGAACTAGGGTTAGTTACTTGGTCTCAACTATACGAAGTTAGGTGTAATTTTGTGTAGCGGGCTTAATTTTGAGAGTATTCAATTCTGGACAAGGTCCCGGGGTTTTTCTGCATTTACGGTTTCCTCGTTAACAAAATCTTGTTGTGTCATTTACTTTTATTTTCCGCATTATAATTGTCTTATTATAATTAAAGTAAATTACACAAACATTAATTCCTATTTACTTGATAAGCAATCCTATTGTGTTTGTTAAGTCCGAACCTTTGTATCAAGTAAACATACTTCGTTGTTGTATTGTCTCGATCTCGTATCCATAGACAACCATATGAACTGTGAACCGATTAGTTGTATTGTCTCGACTCAGTCCATAGACAATCACTTTCGGAGAAAGGAATTATAGGTCGGAAAAGTTTTAGCTTGAGGTATATTTGGGTACGCTCGCCTTTTCAATTGGTATCAGAGCAGGCAAACACGAAAAGATCTAACAATCTGTGTTTGGTGCGATCCAACCTATAAGAATGAACTCGAGTTCTCATGAATCGACTTCAATTAATGTACCGCCAAGATTTGACGGAACAAACTATCTATGGTGGAAATCGGCTATGAGATCTTTTCTTCAATCACGAGACTTTAATACTTGGTTATTAGTCGTCGATGGTTATACTCTTCCAAAGAGAGAAAATTTAGAAACTAAGTTTAAACGCTTAACAGAGTTTTCGAACGAAGAAAAGGCACTTGCAAAGCATATTTCAGATGATTTGAATGCTATTATTCATGCTGTAAGTCGCGACCTACAACATCATGTGTCAACATGTCAAACTTCGAAAGAAGCTTGGGATAATCTTCAGATCGTATTCGAAGGAAATTCTTCAGAGAAAGAAGCTAGACTTCAAACCCTCATTTCCGAGTGGGAAAACCTTCGAATGGATGACAACGACACTTTTGAGGAGTTTCATATTAAACTCTCTGAGATAATTAATGCCTCTTTCTCGTTAGGAAAGACTATTTCTGAAAAGGATATAGTGTGCAAGATTCTCAGATCGTTGCCATCTAGATACGAGTCTAAGAAGCATGCAATCGTTGAAGCTAATGATCTCTCCTCTCTATCTAGAAGTTCCTTAGTTGGAAAACTGAAGATCTTTGATCAAGAAATTTTGTCTAAACAAAAGGACAATCTGGGCTATAAAGCCATAAAAAGTGTTTCGACTCAATATTCGGAAGATTTCGATGATCAAGAAGATCTCTTTACAGATGATTGTTATAGTATTAAGATTGCGGTAAATAAGAGTTCGATGCTCGGACTTGAATAGATTTAAAAACAAAAATATATACAAAATTGTCACAGGATCAAGAGGAACCAGGACTCAGGATTTCACCAATTCTTATACTCATGCGATTCAATTATTAATTCTAGACAATTAAAGCTTATATTGATAACAAATACCGACTCTTACTTTGCCAAAAATAGATTTTGTAAGTATTATATGTAAATCATAAGCATGATGCATCAAGAATCTCATGGATTAAGCATACATCATCAGACAAAATCACAAATAATCAATAAAAATCATAATTCCATTCATAATAGTGCAAATAATCATAAAAGAATTAAATAAAATTACTCAAGCATAAAGAATGGTTTCCTCCATCATCCCAGTATTGGGGTTTAGCTATTCATATCAATAACACACTCAACATATTGATTCAAAGCTCAAAGTGTGATTAAAAGAGTCAAAAGTTATAAAATAGTAGTTCTGAGACTCACAAAACGCGTCCAGAAAAGAACGACAACATAAAACTGCAGCGAACTGCGACACCTCTCTTCTGATGTTGAGCTGCTGAAAATAAGACTGTTCTGAAGCTGCTGAAAATAAGACTGTCCTGGAGAGTCTGTTCTTCGTGTTCTTGAAGCTTTTTAATGGCAGCAGCAGCAGCAGGTGAACATTGCTGCTACTCCTTCTTCGCTCCTCCTGGCTCTGTCTCGACCCCAAACTCTTGATAAAACCTTTTCTAACTTCTCTCCACCTCTTATATACTTCACAGCTCAAAGAAATCCCGATAGAATCTCTTTTTTTTCTTCTCTGCCGTTGAAACAATAATCACCTCTGTCAGTGTTTGTACGCGTCTGTTAGCTATAAAATAGCCACCAAACTCTTCCTATGACTTGAACAGGACCAAATACATGATTATCCAGCGTAAAACTCTCCCAAAATCTCCACAAAATCTTTGAAAGTGCACAACAGGACACGTCTCTCTGTTTTAACTTTGATTGCTTCTCCCGGATATTCTAGCCCAATTAAGCCCATGAAATCATCCATACTAGAATTGTATATCCATATCACGTCCAGCCCATGAGAATCAGTGATTTAATCTCATTAAAACTCGTCCGAAAATCCAACCCTAAATCTGTCTGGTGAAAGAAAATTTTCCCGCCAAAATTTGTTTTCAAACGGTGAAGGTGACCTCCCCCTTATCCAGTTCTGGTGTCCCTTTAGCACATGTCCGAATTGGGTTACCCCTTATCCATAGTGAGAGTCCGAATAACACTTTCCCCCTGGGTGCAAATAGTAATTTTTCTGGGATATTTTCAGCACTTTTCAGGGTTCCTCCGGGGTATTTCTGGGGTGCTTCCAACATACTTCTGGGGTGCTTCTGGTACGTTATCTACGGAGGTTCAAATGCCACATTTTGAGCCAATTTTGCCGCAAAAGCTTATTTCTCCAAAAACACCTACAAAGACATAAAATAACCAAATAAGTACAAAATCGAGCACTAACAATATAAACAATTGGGACAAATTAGACACATAAATGCGTCTATCAATGATGAAGGAGAAATAAATCATCACTTGTCTCTTGTTACTCAACGATTCAAAAGACTGTTGAGACATCGAAAGAGAGGATCACATGCGTCAAAAAGGAAAAGTGTTTCTCCACATAAATGTAAAGACACCTGGGATGATGATGATATTATTCCCCAATGTTACAAGTGCAGAGGCTTTGGCCATATCTCTCCAGATTGTCCAACCAAGGACACACAGTGGAAAAGAAAAGCTTATACTGCCACTCTTGATTATTGTCCTAATGAGAATAATCAAGTTGATGAGATAGATCATGTTGCAACTATTGCAGAAATCTGTGATTCTGAAACCCTTTCAAACATAGATACTCATGAAGAGTTCACTCCTTTGATTTTCGTAAAAACGTTTCCATGTAAAGATAAAAGAACTCATCTTCTTAAGTCTGACATTTGTGAAATAAAGTCATCGCTTTATCAACTCAAACATATTTTTCTGAATGATAAAGAGAAATTTAACAAGCGTCTGAAGAAAATCGAGGTTACTCAATGCTCTGATAGAGTACAAGTATCTAAACTCATCTCCAATATTCGTTCTTGACGAGATGAGATTAGGGTGTTAAAAGCAGAAAATCAGAAACTGAGAGAGAAACTCAATTTCCTTGAAAACTCATCACTTAGGTTGAATGATTCAAGAAACAAGAAGGTAAGAATAAAGAGATCTGAGGGATCCGATTCCCGGAAGCGTAATAATCCTGGTGTTTGCTTTCTGTGCAAACAAAGTGGGCATTTTCAAAGGGAATGTTTAAATACTAAACAGAAAGAGAGACTGTATAAAACCAGAAAATCAAGATCTAACCTTAGATCAAAAATCTATTCAAAACAAGAGAATAATCTCTTTGAGTATCATGATCCCACAACAATATTAAGAAATAAATCTAAGTCCTCAAACATTCTGTTGAAATCTCCAAAGGAAGAAAATTCAACAACCAGATTGTGATATTCTAACCGATTATCATGAATCTTTACAAGTTATCCTTAATAATATGGAGTAAGGATATTAATGTAAATATTTAGTTTTAAATATTTTTAAAATTGATTTTTCGGTTATGAAAAATATTCTCAAAGATCTTTGAAGAGAAGTTCTAAATCTTATAAGAGGTAAAATATCTTGCCTCATTTCGCAAAGTTCTGCCAAAAATGTCCACCTCTAGTTGCAGTTCTCGCAAAATCGAAAAAGTCTGGACGATATTATTTCCAAACAAGAAACTTCATCTTGAATCTTCTGATGGAGATTCTGGTTCATCTCCAGAGCTTCAGCATGAAATTCCTAATGAAGAGATCTCTTCTCTCAATGATAATCTTCTCAAGAATCTCTCACTAAAGCTGGATCTAATTTTATGTGAAGTAAGGAACATGGAAAAGGATTTGAGGAAAGAAGTCAAAGAAGTCAATGACAATGTTGTGAGCCTTGAATCTAGGCTCGTGATCATAGAAGATGATTGGAATCCAATGAAACTCGTGGATCCGGTTTTAGCATTGCATGAAAGCTCTAAAAAGTCAATTTCAGAGTTTCACAAATGAGAAGAAAATAAACATCAATTTTTGATTTCTTTCATTGATTGTATTGGTCTATTATGAATAAAATTATTTGATTGGTAATTTTTCTTGTGATAGTTTTCGGTTTACATAGCCTGTGCTTAATTGCTTTTACCTTATTGCTATGTATGTTTATGGGATGTTTAATTTCGGTTTTACCACCTTAATATTCGATCTCATATATTGTGAACCCTCATGGTTTGGGTGACTTTTTGATTTAGCGGGATTAAGTTCTAGCCCTAGTAGGTAGGCTTTATCAAAGGATTATGAGGGGTTCTAGTAGAAACAATACGTGAAAAAGTCACAATATGTTGAATCGGTTTTGGTTTAGCATAAAAGCATATGTGTTTCGACGGTTTTCAACTTTTGCTTGCAATTATTAAAACCGGTTTTCAACCTTTCTCTGGTAAAGGTTGAGGTGTGTTGTTATTATTTTGTTCACGCATAAGGATGACAACGTGGTGATATTTCGATGTCATTTCTCCCTGGACGAAGATGCAATCATATTGGAGAAGTGGATGCGAAATTGGAGGTAACAATCTTGTTAGTTAATTGTTTTCCTGTTTAAGAAAAGCCTGAGTTTATATTATATATATTTGTTGCTTTTGCTTAACAAAATTTCGGTTCAATTGATATTTATTCCATGATGTAGGTGTGGATGTGTGTTTCAATTGGTTCCGGTTAATAAAAACTATTGTAATCTTGCTTTATTGTGTGGTATCAATTGTTTAGGCCTACAAAATTTCGGTACAATTGATGTGTGAGTGTGATTCAATTGGTTGCGGTTAAGAAAAACTATTGTTATCTTACTTCTATATGGTATCAATCGTTTAGGCTTACAAAATTACGGTGCAATTGCGGTGCTTATAATGTCTATGTTGTTTCAATTGCTTCCGGTTGAGGTGAATAATTATGAAACTTGATTTATTTTGGTTTGTATGAATTATTTATGGCTTAACGAAATAATTTGTGTACGGGATGAGTTGTTTAGTCCAATTCGATTCCGGATAAGAAACTAAGTTAGTTATGATCTTAGTTAGACTTATCGAAGTGAGGTTTCAGTTATTCAAGTCTAATCGAATGCCTAAACAAGTAAATGCTAGTTAACTAACCTAGTATTTGGCTTGTTTAAAATTGAAACGTCTAAGTTTATGGATAACTAGAACCTGATGAGAAAAATAGAGCTTATCTTTATTTTGGTCTTATCGAATTAAGCGGTTGTTTTTGAACAATTGATTTAGCAAAGGGACTAAGGTGCTTAGTTGTTTTTGGTTTGCTAAACTAAAACTGGAAAAATTGTTTCGGACAATTGTTTCCTTGGTAACATATCAAAATAAGACTACTTGTAGTTTCGGTTTTGATAATGGTTATCAGAACATGATGTGTGGAACCCTCGTGCCTAACTCTACAGGTTTGCAAGTCTATTATGAGATTTGTAAGATTCTTTTCGTGTTGTCCTTTATTTTTCCGTTTCTTTGTCATTTTTGTGACAAAAAGGGGGAGAAATATATGGAGTAAACAGGTGATGCTGGCATTAATATTTTATATTGATTGGCATCGCTAGGGAAAAGAACATTGGTACTTGAATGTTTTATCTGACAAAAGAGTGAAAGCACATACTAAGGGGGGAGTAACATGTCATATGAAGTGGTATAACAAAGACATGCAGATTGAATATCTACCTATCTCCCGTAGGGGGAGTATTAGCTTTGTTATTATAATGTCAACAACGACATTTTAAAGGATTGAATGTAAAGAGTTTTACTGTGCTGTTGAATCGGGAATCAAGCGGATTGTAATGAATTATTGTAATTTGTTTATCCATATGATGTAAGAGTTTTATCACTAAAATTGACAAAGGGGGAGATTGTTAGAGCATGGATAGGTTGAACCCACCAACCGTTGGTATGTCAAGTTTGGCTGTCATATTTTAGTGAATCAAAACTCATGTTAAGAGTCGCTTGATTATGTACTAGAATTAAACTTCGTATAGGTTAGCTTGAAAGTATTAGGATACGAGACATTACAAGTATTGCGAAGACTTGAAGATGTGAAGAATCAAGGAGCTACAACGACAACAATCATCCTTCCACTTGAGGTTAGTGATATTTGACTTGAACTGTTTCATTCCCTAACGTATCTTTCAATTCGTGCATATTGAAAACATAACTGCGAAGCATATTTGAACTCTAGATAGACATAGTATTAAGGAATAGAATATGAGGTTTATTGCTTAACAATTAAACTTTGTTGATAAGTCATCGCCATAATCATTTGAATGCTATTGTGATTATGTATGGGTATGAGGTGAGGATTTCATCCTACGGAACAATGTTTACATATGTTCTAAGGAAGTAAGTTCATAAACTTGTTTGTGAACCGAAAAGGAAATTGCCAGGTGTAATTGGTTTTGTTATTCATTGCATATCTTATGAACAATCAATATGTGTGATAGAGTATAACCGCTCACAACTTGTTGTGTTTTTGGTAGAACTATTCACAAAGGCCTGACTTATGTATTGGTATAACTTTTATTAGTAAAACCGATCTTAAGTAATCACCTGTGGTATGATCGGGTTTGTATGTCTGACAACTTTTGGGAAAGGGGAACCGATCCTAGTAAGGGGTGCATTACATCAAGGGGAACCGATCCTTGTATGGGGTGCAGCAAGGTTTATAGCAGAAAGGGGAATCGATCCTATGGACATGTGCAACACGTTTTTAGGCAAAGGGGAACCGATCCTATGGACACGTGCAACACATATAAGTTAGATACCATATATATGTGGGGAACCAATCCTAGTACCTAGTCAACCGAATTTTTGGAAAGCTAGTGTGACCATGCACAGTACTCACATGGAGGTAGAACCGAAACTTGTTTTGGTAGAACCGTTAAACCCATGATTGTGATTGAATGTTGTTTTGATCAATCACATAATTCTTGAAAGTCATATGAACCGATTCTAAACTTGTTTGGAAGTGTGGTAAATCGGTTTCAAGATTGTAAGTGTGAAAGATAACTTACAAAGTAAAGATGTCGACAAACTTTGAACACGTGCTATGAATGTTTATTTCTATAGTTGTTCAAAGATATTCCTTAACGGCTAAGGGAAGAGAATCCCAGGATCGAAACATAAGTAAGTTAAGAATCTTTTAATTAATGTTATTAATTTCATTTTGTAGGAAAATTCCAGAATTAGTAATGTGCATTTACTAATTATTTTTTCCGAGAGATTTCGATCATTATATTTGGACAGAGCATTTCCAGGAACTATGAAAACCGAATCTGTACTTTATTGAATATCTTGAGAATATTTTCGGTTTTGGAAATTCCTTGGTGTCCAAACTTCCTTGTCTATAGATACACGAAGTTTGCATTTCTAGCAAACTAATCCTTCGTAATAACAGATTTACTCTTTTATTGTTGTTACTGGTGTAGCCGCCTATTCGGAGAGGAGAGTAACCTAATTAGGCGAAATCTCTTACGGCCGCTAATCGTTGTCGTAGGCATCAAAAATAATTACACTTTCTTACTACTCAAAATATATAATGAAGTAAGGGCAAGAAAGAATCGTTCCCACAGAGAGGTCTTAGGTTGTCAATATGTTTCGGTTTCTTATGGTAACACTTGGGGGGTTTTCTGATTTTTATAACTAAACAAAACAATAAAGCAAGCAATTCAGAAATATGTGAATGTATTGGTCAAGGATTTTTTTTTCATTCACTAACATGTTCTTGTCTTAATAACTAGAATTGATATTTAATCTCTCATTATCAAAAGCCCTAAGATACCTAGTCGAAAGAATATCCCGCAATTTCCCCTTATCATCACACATACATGTAAAACGATGCAAGTATGAATTCTACCAAAAGAATAACCTAACGCCTTGCGCTAATCAAGTTCAATTTCCATGGAGCATTAAGATTCATGAAATTAGGCTAATCAATGCAATTGAAATACATTGTGCAAACAATTCAAACAAAAGTCATGGTTCTCATATGATTACAAGGATATATCACTATAAACTATAATCATATTATGCTACTTGTGTCCAAGAATATCGCTCGATGATAAACCCTAAACTAGCAATAGATGAGATTACAAGTTCTACCAATTTGCAACTTGACAAAACAAACAATCCATCATGTTGTAATACGTCAATCATACAACTATATTCTCAGAGAATCATGAACGATAAATATGAGAGAAAACTAATATATTGAACAAGAAACATGCTTTGTAAAATCCAACTAACCCATAACCAATAATAAGATTAACTACCCATGTTAATGGAGTTCATAACAAGAATATAGAGAAAAGTTTTCATGTTGTAAACCCTAGAACAAAAGTAATAGCCTCCCTAATGGAGATATCTAGGTTTAGAGAAAGACTTTTCTATTTATATGCTTCTCCAATTCCCAAAAGGATACTCTTTTCTCAAAACTCATCTCCAATTGGTCCGCCAAGCCCATGTGTGAAAACGTCTCTTCTGAAAAATCTGGGCCCAAAAGTGGGTCGCCGGATTGCCGACGTCATGGTCGGAATCCGGTCGCCATCGTCAGGAACCGGTCACCAGAAAACTATCTCGGCCATCTGAGATATCTGAAACCGTCAGCAGGAAAACATGTACTTCCCAGCAACTCATCTCTGCTTCTCTATAGTTCATCCATTCACAAAAACCACCTAACCCAAATTCTTATTTCTTGCGAAAACGAGCCCAAAAACGTGACTCGTAGCTCATATGTCCCGCGGCCAACTATTGCATCCAACACGTTCTTCCTTTATGATTGACTGAAACATTACGAACCCCACTTTCGGTTCAGAAATCCGATGATCAGAACTGGTACCACCATCTCGCCATTCTCGCTTCGTTTCTGCAGTTCTGGAACATAACCAATTCAACACACAGCTTAATTCATCACTGCCTCAAACTCACTGCAAACAGCACCTGTCCCTGCAGTGTATACTCATTTGTGCCTTCATTCGACGGTTTAATTCATTCATTCTTCCAGCGGATTAAAATTTCAGTTCCAGACACAACAATTGTGGCATCACTTTTAGCACATTGCACCACTTGATTCACTGCCTCCATTCCTGCAACCTAAACATACATTCTACTGCTTCAGTTCAGCCATTCCATTCTCATCCTCAAACTCTATTGATGCAGCTGCAACAATTATACCATCCATCACCTGCATCTGACTTGCAAACCTGCACTTCAGTTCAGGCAACAATACACAGCAACCAACTTGAACCATTCTCTACAGCTGCACAGCTACTCCAATATCTTAGCTCAAAGCCTAACCCCATTCCATTGCTACCGCTAGTTCCCTGTAATCCATAGACAATACAGTGCAATCAGCACATCCAATACTAGTCTCAGCTGTAGCACATCCATTCCTGCAACAGACTTCTTCAGGTCCATTTCCTCATCAGTACAAATCCACAGCTCAAACTGCGACTGCATTCATTTAAGATCACCAGTGCAGCACCCAACTGAGCTGTAAGCTCTAGCATTTCCACTTTAGGCAGCAACATGCCATTGTCTCACAACCCAGCTGAACTTCCCTTTACTTTATTACAGCTTCAATCATTTCCTCCATCTTGTAATCATTCTCACTGTCAAACACCATACAGACAACACCTCCAAATTCAGATTCGAGCAATTTCAATTCACCATCAACATTTCCTTGAGTCTTTCACTGCACCAGCCACCACCATCTGCATCTTCTTCTACATACCAACACCCTGAATCCATCTCAGACCCATCCATGTTTAATCCTTGTTTCTCACCTCTGTGACATCAAATCCCATCATCAATTTCTGCTCAAATTCATCACAGAACCAAAACCGTCTTCATCGATCTACAATTTCAGCCACCAACAATCCCTTAATTCGTGACCAACCCATTATTCTCTTCAATTGACAGAACCCAATCTTCATTTCATCTCAGGAACTTCATTTCTCAATTTCAGTTTCAAACACCCATCTTCATCTGTTCTTCACAGTATCAATGTCCATCGATTTAACAGCATCATCTCATAATTTCTTCATCATCTCTCAATTTCTCTATCAGCTTCTCGATTGCAATCTTTAGCAGCAACTGCTGCTTTTCTTCTCAATTTCAGGTCTGCTAATGATTTGGGGGAAAGAAGAGAAAATGATTTCTCAAAGTTAGGTTTAGGGTATAATAGTTGGGTCCGGACCTGGGCGTTAATATGGGCCGCCCATTGACACCCCCAGCTAGCTACATAGGTGCCATGAGTATCTAACCGGGTGTTTTTAACACTTAAATGGGTTTCCCCTTATCCTTAGCTGAGCTGTCTTTAATTACTCTCCAAAAGAGAGTCGCCCCATAACCTTGACTCGGCCCCCAATATTGTTGGCGTGTGAAATGACCATTTTGCGCTTATTGCTCAATTTAGGATGATTTCTTCTTCTTTTCCTCCGTATGACTCCAGATTACCTAATAACTCAAAAACAAACGTAAAATACATAATTCACAAGAAAACATAACAAAGAAAGCATAAATGCTAGATATAAAATTAGGTGTTCTAGACACCTATCAGCCGCTCAATTTAAAGTCTTCTTTGGGATTGAAAAGCTCTAGCGCGACCCGTTGGTGGGAAACTAGATAATTGCGGTTCATCTTTGTTTTCGATTGATTTGATTGACTAACGGTGGTTGAAATCTGATTGCACCTAGTTTGTTTATTCTTGAGAATCTTCTCTTCTGATATAAGATTCACTCAAACTAGTTCAGAGTTTCGACATGGATCTTTAGACTGTTTTTAGTTCTAAAGACGATCTTGTGATAATCCATTGTTAACTCCGTTCTGTGCGTGATTGATCACAAGAGATTCAAGTGATTGTGTGCAGGTTTTTATGGAAGATTTAAGAAGATTTGAAGACAAAGAAGATATTGAAGATCTGACTTGGGTTTTATAATCTTTGGTGTGCACAATACTTGTTTCGGTAAAAGAGGATCCAATTAATAATCGATTTATCCTTGTGGTAGATTGGATTGATTAATTGAGTAGATCGGCATCAACACGTTTCTTCGGATTAAAGGTGTTGTTGGCTTAATCTTAAACGATTACCTTTGGGTGATTGAACGTAAGATAGATCTAAGGACCCGACGAAGGAGTTTATGTTAAGATAAACAGAAGAGCCTTTGTCCGACTCATATCACTTGGTTGAACAGAGTTGATACCAAACAGATTTGTTGTTCCTTTACTGTTTGGAATACGAACCAAAGGAATTGTTCCAAGTACGTGACTTATTCATAAGTCGGAGGCATGCGAATATAGACGGAACTAAGTGACTACGGTTAGTTACTTGGTCTCAACTATACGAAGTTAGGTGTAATTTTGTGTAGCGGCTTAATCCTGAGAGTATTCAATTCTGGACAAGGTCCTGAGGTTTTTCTGTATTTGCGGTTTCCTCGTTAACAAAATCTTGTTGTGTCATTTACTTTTATTTTCCGCATTATAATTATCTTATTATAATTAAAGTAAATTACACAAACGTTAATTCCTATTTACTTGATAAGCAATCCTATTGTGTTTGGTTAAGTCCGAACCTTTGTATCAAGTAAACATACTTCGTTGTTGTATTGTCTCGATCTCGTATCCATAGACAATCACACGAAGTGTGAACCGATTAGTTGTATTGTTTCGACTCAGTCCATAGACAATCACTTTCGGAGAAAGGACTTATATGTAGGAAAAGTTTTAGCTTGAGGTATATTTGGGTACCTTCGCCTTTTCATATGTCATTGTGCAAATAGTGATGAAGAATGAAATGAATCTTTGGTTATTCCGCAGTATTGATCTTCCCTGATCCATATTTTTATGTATATACTGTGTGGCTCGGTAAGTTTTTTTATGTGAGCATTTCCGATTAAAGAAATTGAGATTTTTGGATACAAATTCACATTCTTATGTGATTTGATAATGTCCAAAGAAATTGTTCTTTTCTTGTGAAAGTAAGGACGCTCTTGTTGTTCTTTCGGGAATGACATTTTATGGGGGAGAGTTCTTAATTGAACTTGTGCTTAATTGCCAAATCTTTGTGGGGAGTGCGGCTGTGGAATATTATAGGGGTTATCTTGTATCTTTATAAACTCCTTGGTGAATGCATTTATTTTCGGCTATATGATTGTATCCAAAAAAGTTGACATGTGCTTTTCTTTTGGTCATGAAGTGTCTCTATGGAAATTTCATTAGGATCCCACTAATTTTCGTTCCTTTGCCAATTTTATTAACAAAAAGGGGGAGAATTAATGTGTAGTTCACACTACAAATACATATGATTTTCGGATCAATATGTAAGGGGGAGTGGTTTTCATGAGAGATGAAGTATTGACTAGGGGGAGTGATATATATCACCATAGTATTGTTGTCAAAGTTGTAATACAATTGAACTTTGATGTTGTGTAATAATATTATCACATGTATAACAATGATGAGAGCTATTGTTTTCTCATTGTTATGGTTGCGGACTTCAACAACGATGATGCTGAATTTAATACCTTTGGAATCATTGGAGTACTTGGAAGTGACGAAGATTTCGAGTAATGTTGAAGAACCAAGAAGATCAAGCATTTGGATGAGAATCTACAAAGTTTATTTATTTTGTATTTCATATGTATTGATAGTTTTGTCACTAAAATTTGCAAAGGGGGAGATTGTTAGAGCATTTCTCGGTCGAACTCGCAATCGTTGCCATCTCAAGCTTGTTTGTCAAGTTTAGTTGCCAAAACTATAAGTCTTGATTTCTAGTCTACTTATAGCTAAGTCTCGGACTAGGATAGTAAGTGTAGTTGAGCTCTAGACTCCATGGCGTTCATCATGCAAAGACGAAGAACTACTCAAGGAACTTGTGGAACTTCATCGACAAAAAGGTATGTTGAGACTTGAACTTGTCTATCACTCAAAAGTCTATCTATTTTATCTCATATCTTGAGACAAAAGTCGTATTGCTATATAGACTTCGATTATACACATTTGCTATTTCGAGCCGAGTTTATCTCGCTTATCTATTTCTCAAAATATGTGTTGGTAAGCTTTCGCTTTGGCCAAGTTCATATTTACTCGTGACGAAAGTCATGTTGATTATTTCAATAACTTGAAAGTCGCTTTGATGAAAAATAATTTGTGAATAACACCTATATAACATCCTCTAAGAAAGTTTCAATGACTGAAATGAGAGTTTAAAACATGTAACCATCTTTGGATATAAACATAGTGTGTTCTCACACTTGTGTAAAAGTCCAAAACCGGGAAACCAAAATATGCGTACCCGTACGCGTACTGGCGGTTGTTGGAAATCCGGGTAAGTATGCGTACCCGTATGCATACTGGCGGAAATTTCACGTCCGTGAATTTCTCCTGGAGTTTGAAAGTAAAAACAAACTCAATCCGGTTACTTAAGTACGCGTACCCGTTTGCATACTTAGGTAGGTTACTTTCTAAAATCGGTTTGTTAATGAACTAAAACATTTATATAATAAGGAATGCAATCTTTGCAAACCGTGGCTATAATGTTCATGAATCAATTCGAGTGAATCAAAACCGATTTTTCTTCGATTGTGTCTTGTATACTTCTATGAGATCTAAGCAATTTAAAAACTCTCTAACTAGTTCATTTGAGTCATTTGAACTAGTTATGGTGAAGATGAATAAGGTTGATATGAAAGTGCTCATATGGCTAACCATTGGTTAACTATTGTTGAACCAACTAAGTATACACGTTTAGGGACGGTTACCCAAACCTAAATGAAGTTACATTTCATTTGTGTATAACAATCTAAGTTCGATCTAACGGTTGAAAGATATTAGCTTGAATCTAATCATGTTTTCATCCATCGGAGAATATTGAATGCTTTGTTACCAAAGTAACTTAGATTGCAACCCTGATTTGGAGACTATACAAAGAACAACTCTAGCAACTGGGAAACCTAATCCCCACACCTCCTATGTGATACTAGTTGCATAAACTAGAGTCGATTCTCCTTTAACCTTAGGTTTTTCACGAAACCCTGTAGGTTAACGACTTGAAGACTTCATTGGGATTGTGAAGCCAGACCCAACTATTTTCTCTGTAGTTGTGTGATCTGATCTTGCTGTTTCTATCGTGATTGAGTGCAATCATAAGATTGGATTGAGATTTATATCTCCGATAGGAAAGATAGAAAAGTAGTCACAAACACCTTCGTCTCATCGTTTGTGATTCCACAATATCTTGTTTCGCTAGTCGATTAAGATTATTGTGAGGTGATTGATATTTCTAGGTTGTTCTTCGGGAATATAAGGCCGGTATATCAATTGGTTTCTGTTCACCTTGATTTATCAAAAGACGGAACAAAACCCGTAGTTATTTCTGTGGGAGACAGATTTATCTATTTCTATAGACTTTTCTGTGTGAGACAAATTTATTTATCAAGTCTTTGACTTTGGGTCATAGCAACTCTTAGTTGTGGGTGAGATCAGCTAAGGGAATCAAGTTCGTAGTATCTTGCTGGGATCAGAGACGTAAGGAACGCAACTGTACCTTGAATCAGTGTGAGATTGATTGGGGTTCAAATACAGTCCAGACCGAAGTTAGTTTGTAGTAGGCTAGTGTCTGTAGAGGCTTAATACAGTTTGGTGTTCAATCTGGACTAGGTCCCGGGTTTTTCTGCATTTGCGGTTTCCTCGTTAACAAAACTTCTGGTGTCTGTGTTATTTCTTTTCCGCATTATATTTTGTTATACAATTGAAATATCACAGGTTGTGCGTTGAATCAATCAATTGGTAAATCCAACCTTCGGTTGTTGATTGAAATTGATTGATCCTTGAACATTGGTCTTTGGTACCGTTCAAGTTATCTCTCTTATATTCAATCGGGCTCGCAAATTATTTGTTTGATTGCGGATTGAATTGAGAGATTGAGATATAACTCTTTGATATACTTTTCCTAAGATTGAGTATGACTGTCTAGTTTATTCTCTTGAAATTATATTGGAGTTAGTCCATACAGATTGCTTAGCGAAATATTGGGTGAGGTTGTTAGAGGCCCGCTTTTTCACAATTATCTAGTTTCCCACCAACGGTACTCGTAGAGCTTCTTGATCCCACATAAGTCTTTAAACGAGTAGTCGTAAGAGATTTCACCTAATTAGGATACTTTCCTCTCCGAATAGACGGCTTCACCAAAAACAACAAGAAATGAAGTTCGCTTGGCTCTTATGATAATTTGCTAGAAATGCAAACTTAGGTATTTATTGACCAAGGATGTTTGGACACCAAGTAATTTCCAAAGCCGTAAATATTCTCAAGATATGCAATGAACGCCCAAAATTCGATTTTCCTAATTCCAATAAATGTTGGTCCAATATTTCCTAAATCTCTCACATAAAATCTCCAATTAGTAAATGCACATTATTAATTTTTATTCTCCAGAGCAGTGCATTAATTGCTGGTAATTAAAGCATATAAAACCAAAAACCTTAATTAAAAGATTCATAATTTATTTCTGCATAGGATCACCTTTGTAGATGGGGAAAAACGATTTGCTAGTTTTTAAGGAATTGAGGAGACGACCGTACGGAGGAGACTCCTCGAACCGAGCGAAATGTTAAACCTCACACAGATGCACCGCTGCAAAGGGGGTGCTTTAGATTCGAGAGATCAATCTATAGTACTCCGGCCTAAATTAAGACAATGAGCGTTCCAGAGTAAATTCGGCCACAAGAGAGGATGGGTTGATCTGTAGGAGGGAAGCTGAGAAATGTGTGGAATCAATGGTAATCAAAGATTGTGGGTGTGTGAATTCCGAATATGATAAGCTCTAAGTGATTGAAATTTCTCAATTGAGAGTAGTTGCTCAATTGATGAGTTGATGATCTCGTGTTGTCGATGAGACGTGAGATTAATGATACTGTTGATGATGATTCAATCATGATTCAGAGACTTATTTATATTGCTGGAATTGTAGACACCATGATTCCATGAAGTGTGACGGTTGATGGAATCAAGGAGTGGGGAAGTGGAGATCGTGTTTGAAACCAGTTGCTCAACGTGTGGAGACTTGGTCGATTTTCCACCCACTACCTCGTGAATTCCTTCAACTGATTGCACAACTTGCTCACATTCCATCGTGTGTTTGAACACACGTGCTGTGGACCGCCAGACCAAAACCCTAAGTGATATCCCCCCCAAGTGATACGATTGACGTCTCGTGGTTTGTTAGTCAATTGATGACTTCGTGATTTGATGGGACGATGAGTCCATGTAGTCGTTGAGTTGAACACGATGTTCTGAAACTCGTGAATTGAACATGTCATGAGACAGAGGTATAGTTCTTACGATGAAATGAGCAAGTATTGCGCATTCGATGGATCGTTGAATATTGATTGTTGAACCAATATTCCTTGGTTTGAACAAATATTTATCATCTGAGCAAGTGTTGCTCATGTGATGAATTGTTGAATATTTGGTCGTCTAAGCATGTGTTGCTCATCTGATGGATTATTGGCAGCGTACCAAAAATATTAATTAGAATACTGGTTGTTGAACCGAGCATAATTAATAAAATTAATGACCATGAGGTCGTCATAAAATTATTAAGGTTAGAATCTGGAATGATGATCCTTGGATTCAGAAACCCTAATTTGATCAATTGATGATCAATTCATGGTTCGTCAGAATTTCAACCATGTGACGGAGTAGGGAGAGATTACATGGGACCGTGGATCAACCATGTAGTGTCCATATGCTCACGTGAGCAAATACGAAGAACTCCCGAAGAGTTGACGATTTTTTGGTGAAAGAATGATTAAATACTGGTTTAATCATTTATTCGAAAACGCTCGTCTGAGCCTTAGGTGAGAAAACCTAATTAATTATGACGAGGCGAGGGACCGACCATGGAGTCATGAAACCGGCCCTGGGTTGTCCCGTGACCGCCTGACGATCACTTCATGAAAATCCAAAGTGTTTGGGAGAGTTTTGGACCTAATACGAGCAATTGTGCAAATTAGGTCAAAACTGTGAAAATTGATGGAACCGGCTTCCGTGAGCCAAAGAGCCAATCTTGGTCGGTCAAGATAGCGTGCTCGTGTCCCCAAGGCGTCCGCGTCTCAGTCCTGAGAATTTTGATATTTTCTGGCGTGCAATTGAGCATCCATTCGAGAAAATATGCCAAAATTAGGGTTTCGACGAAACTGAGGAAAACACCATGAGATGATGAAAAATAATTATAAAAAAAAAATGAGGAGGCATGGGACCGCCATGGTCAAGGAATGGTCGACCGGTCGTGACCACGGTCCCGTGGTGCCTTTTCCTTAATTTTATAATATTTTGATGATTTTATGAAAAAATTCATGAATTTTGAGAAATTTGATGAATTTTAGGAGTTTCCATGAATTGAAGAAGTTTTCATGAGTTCAAGGAAGCAAAAGATATTAAAATAATAAAACAAGGGCGTGTGGGACCGTGGAAGGCATGGCCGGCCGGCTAGGGCCCGGTCCCATGAGTTTCCCTAATTTTATAATGATTTTATGAAAAATTCATGAATTTTGAAAATTTTGATGAATTTAGGGAATTTTTGCTAATTTGAGAGAAATACCATGAAATCAAGGAATTTGATGAATTCAAGGAAATAAAATAATAAAACAAAGGGGCGTGTGGGACCGGCTAGGGCATGGCCGGACGGCCAAGGCTTGGTCCCACAAGTTTTTCATAATTTATTTTATTCTATTACCATTTATGAGACCAGTTGTGGATTCGATCATGAAATCAGAATAATGGGATAATATTTTTATTGCTATTCTATCATATCAATCCATGGATTCGATCATAGAATCAGAACAATTGTTATTGCCATTCCACGGGACTAGTCGTGGATTCGACCACGGAATATGAGCAATTAGGAATAATTAACTTTGTGGCTCTATACTAGCAGAGCAAGCTGTCTAGGAGCATTAATTATCCCGATATGAGCTTGTCAGTAAGTCATATCCTTTATATAGTCAGGGTAAACTCGTTGTTTGTTCCTGAAGACGTTATCGCTCTATACTAGCAGAGCAAGCTGTCTAGGAGCCGTCCATCTCGTAATGCTATATAGAAATAATCACTGAAAGTATTCAGTATTCATGAGATGTGCCGTTGTCCAGTCGTGAGACTACATATCTACATTGTACTCTGAGAGAAAGTACTCTCTGTTGAGAATTCGATGAGAGACACGTGTCTCGATACTCACGTCTGATTGCTGAATCAGAGCTTCGTATAATTATGAGTTTACGAATTTAGCCTTTGTCGAAAATCCACCATCTACATTAAGTCCCCTGCTTACTGAGGAAAGTTGTGTTCCTCAGTCAGCATTAAATGGTGATTTTCCGGCCATAAATAATAATACCAGTAATTGAACTTAGTCGTAAGTTGAGATGTTACCGGATTTAAAGAGCATGAGAAAACCACGACTTGATGAAGGATTCAATGTCATGATTGGAGCGTCTTTTGATGAACATAAATTGGTGTTGAACCGCTGGTTTGGACGACGAGTCCGTGCTCGGTTAGGATTGGCGGGTCGGGCCCAATAAGAAAATCCTTAGAAAATTAGGTTTTGGAAATAAAATTGATATAAAAGGAATTAATCCTTTTCTTTTTTTTCCCACCACAGCTCATCACCTCTCCCACCTTCACGCAGCAGCAGAGGAAATTCGCCGGCGCCACCGCCCGCCGTCCGTCCCGCCGGCCAATTCCCGGCGCGACCAGGTAGCGGATTTTTTTTTTGATGTATTGATGAGTTGTTCATGTTTGATCATGATGAAGTTATATACATGTGTGTATATTAGTGTGAGTTTTATGAAAAACCCTCGTTTTTGAAAACGTATGTTCGTTCGATCGTTAGTTTTGAAAACTAACTATAATCCCTGATTTAGGAGAGATTTTTTTTATATGAACCTAGGTTCAGTGATAAAACTTAGTTTATGAGCTTTCATGTGTACCAAGGTTTATCATAAAAGAAGTGAATTTTCATGAAATCGGAATAATCCTTCGTTTTAAAGACAAATAACGATGACACGAAGGAAAATATGTATGATGAACTTGTGTCCAGTGATAAAATTTTGCTTATGAGCTTTCATGTAAATACAAAACTTTATCATATGTATGAGATGTGAGCTTTCACAATATTTTTTGAAATAAACCTTCGTTTTAAAGACAAATAACGACGATACGAAGGAAAAATAATTATATATATGTAGCCGTGACATATATTGTGCAAAATATGATGGTATATTTTATTTGCATGAGTTTGTTTTCATTAGATAAAATCCTTGAGAATTTATGTATGCAAGTTGCATTAATTGCTGTTTTTTGAAAAATCAAAACGTGGGTTTTGAGGAACCTTCGAAGATAGACAATATATTTATGATGAAATATTTTATTGTTATAACTTCATAGGTCAGTTGTGTGAATGTTCACATTATGAAAATTGTGTCCGTGATTTTATGAAAAATCAGTTTCGAAATTAATAAAGTTTCGTTCGTTTTTGCAGTTTTCGAAGAGACGAACGATTTTGAGGTGTTAACTCTAGCATTACTATCACTATTTTAGTGGAAGTATAAAAGGTAAGAGTTAAGATTATGTTGGTTTGTTTACATAGTAGTAATCTTTGATCTTCCGGTTCCAGAAAATGTCGACCAACAATAACAACAATTACGATTACTGGTATTCCTCTTCTTCCTCTGGCTCTTCTGATGAGGATTCCGACGCTCCTGTAGCGAAATCAAGGCTAGGGTTACCCAGGAAGGGGCGAAGCCTAATGTTCCTTTGGGTGAGCGAAGAGTCTCTTTTGCTGAACTCGAAAAGAAAAGAGCTGAAGACAAAAAGGAGGATGCCCGTCAACGTGAAAAAGATCGCACCCGGCGTAAGAGACAGAGGGTTGAGGAGAAGCGTCAATTCTTGGATGGGGTGCCTTCTGATTCTGATGCTGATGCTTCTGAAGGAGAGATCACATGGGAACCATCCGAGCGTTACATTAAGCCTGATCGATATGAAAGAGAGCATCAGAGGACGATGAAGAAAATTGAAGCTGAAGCTGCAGCAGAAGATAATCGGATTCAGATGATGATGTTATCTTCCGTCCACCGGACTTCACCAATGATCCTGACAGTGACTCTGAAGAAGATGATTCCGAGAAGGACAGTGACGATGAAGCTGACAATTCGGATGAGTCCGACGAGTAGTTTTACTTCCATCTTCTTGTAGATGGTAGAGCATTCCCTTTTTAGTCTTCATAGTGGATATCTTTCTTTTGACTGTTTAAAGACTTTACTTCAATTAGACTTTTCTTCTGAATGATGAACATTTTGTTAACGTCGATTTCTTCTAATCCATGACATGGACCAATGTCCATATATCCAAATTCATCATGACTTGTCGATTTTCATGAGAAGTAACATAACACGGCTGAGAATTCATGACGTGTACAAGGCCGCGTGGCCTATCCTTTGACCCGTGATGTTCAGTCCCCAGTGTGTTATTTTCCTCCGCGTCTTCGGTATCGATCTTTGAAGCCTAGGGTTTCAGTGAAACTCGTAACTGAGTTGACTTATGACTATCGCCATATATATATCTTCAAGACTCCAAATCTATGATCCACGCAAATATTTCTTCCATTCCTGAGTCAGTTTCATCGTGCAGAGAAGTTTTGATCCTACCCTCTTGCCGTCATGTCGAGCAATAGCATTTCTTCTCAAGATGATCTTCAGTCGAAGCGTGAAATAGCAACGTCTATCTCAGTAAGTTGTACACTTCTTCTTCTTCTCCTTTCTTGTCTCTGTTCAATCGAGATTGTTGATCACAAGAGAATGATTTGTCGTAGGACTGTAAGAAGAATGCTACTCCTCATAATGCAAGGCCTAAGCGGACTGTTAGAGCTCCTGCCCGGTATGGATCGGCTCGTGCTGAAGCTGGATCGTCTGTAAGTAAACCTATGACTCTTGAGATTGTACTGAGTCCCGGGATTAACACTCCTTCGTTTCATCGTAGGCGGATGTCCGTGTCGTCGATGCTAGACGAAGAAAGAGTGGAAAGTCCGTGACCGTGGTTGAGGTTGAGGAAAGCAGTAACCAGGCATGTGAAGATTCTGTAGGATCCGTGGAGACCGGAGACGGTGTCCATGCTCGTGAATACCCAACCGCTGGACTTTTATTCGAAGCCCCATTGATTAATACCTTCCCAGACAATGAAATGGTCGGCGGATTCGTGATTCCCAAATGTCATCTCTGTACACCAAGATCTGGAAGAAGTATGGTCACATTTACCACAGAAGTGTGGAAAGGTTTTCTTCCAACCCTTTTAACCACGGTAGCGGGGTTTTCCGATCATCGAGGAAATGAATCAGATGCACTTGCGAGACGTCAAAAACCATGAACTGCACCAATGGGATGAAATGATCTCGAATTGTGAGATATTGCGATTCAATGTAAGCTGGCTCCGTCGTCGTCTTGAGATAATCAAGGTTCATAAGGCAGAGGCTGATGCAATTTCCATGAATGCAGCTTTACTGGATGAGGAGAGGATACTGGCTCTGGAGTCAGCAAGGGTTGAGAAAGCGGTCGAAGACTTGAAGGCAAAGACCAAGATTTTTCAGAAGAAGCTTGACGAGGCTTCTTACAGGGATTATCCGTTGCTGGATGGTTTGCTCTGAGTGAGCATTTGTGGTTGTTGTTTTTTGAGTAAATCTGAGTTTCTAGTTAGGTGAAACAGTTGATCATGGTATGAACGAATTTTGCTCATTTATGAAATGTTTAATGAACAAAGGAGCATTCGCATGCTCTTTGGAGGAATGAAATTACATTTTTGAAAATGCTTGAAATGATGAAGAGGTAGTTTGTTTCATGGATCAGGCATAATAAGCTTTGAGCCATTTGCCATTGATGATGTTTCCTTCCTTCCTCATTGATTGCTAAAATTTTGTAGTATCCGCTAGACACTGCTTTGATAACAACATATGGCCCTTCCCATTTAGGAGAGAACTTAGGAGCGACATGTCTTGTTGAATGTGCTTTGCCGTCTTTAATACCAAATCTCCTACTTGAAATGTTCGAGGTCTTACCATTTTGTTGTAGGCTCTGGAGATCCTCTGTTTGTAAGCTTCCACATATTTTTCCACCTTGGTTCTCCTTGATTCCAGCATATCTAGCTCAGCGATTCTTGATCTGGAGATTTCGGCCTCATCCCATTGTACACCACTGGATGCTGCAATCCTGGCTGAGGGAACTTTGATTTCTGCTGGAAGTATGGCGTCGGCCAAGGGAATATGGCGAAGTATCGAGCTCCTTGGTGCAGTTCTGTAAGCCCATAGAGCCATGGGTAATTGCTCATGCCATGATCGAGGATTGTCATGAATCGTCCGACTGATAATCCTGACCAAAGTCTTGTTGGTACTTTCTGCTTGACCATTTCCTTGTGGATAGTAAGGCGTGGAGAAGATTTGTTTGATCCCATATTTATTGAGCAGCTTCTCAACATCTTGATTGGCAAAAGGAGTTCCGTTATCTGTGATGATATGCTTAGGAACTCCGAATCTGCATATTATGTGCTCTTTGATGAAGGCGGCAATCGTAACTCCAGTGGTGCTTCGAAGAGGAATAGCTTCGACCCACTTGGTGAAGTACTCTGTCGCAGTGATGATGTATTCATGTTGTTTTGAAGATGCTGGATTGATCTTCCCAATGATATCTAGTCCCCAGCTGTAGAAAGGCCACGGACTATTCACAGAATTCAATGGGAGACAAGGAGTGTGGATGAGATTACCATGGGTTTGGCATTGGTGACACCTCTGAACGTGTGCGGCTGCATCATCTTCCATGGTTGGCCAATAATATTTCTCATGAATTTGAAGAAATAGTTTCCTCTTTCCTTGATGTTCTCCATCATGTACTTCCTTCAGGATTGTAGGGATTTCATGTTCGGCTAAGCACCTCAGTAAATTTCCACCAAAGCTTTTGCGGTATAAGATCCCATCGAGATAGACAATCTCTTAGCTTTCTGAATGAGTTTGACTGCTTGCTTCTTTTCCAGTGGTAGTTCGTTGTCCCGGAGGTATTTGATGTAAGGCTCCCTCCAGTCCCCAGTGTGGTGGACCGTCAAAACCTCCAAGTGATGAGGAGGTGTTTGGCAATCAGGACAAGATCCTTGTAAAGCTCTTGACTGAGTCTCCATGGATGGCCAGTAGTACCCCATTCTTTGAAGCTTTCTGTAAAGTGTTACCACTAACGTTTGCCCACAGACTTCCTCATGTATGCGCTTGAGCTGTTCTTCCGCTTCGTCGCTCCCAAGACATCGTGATAGAGATCCATCAGGGTTTCGATAGTATAGCCCTCCATGAAGCAAGAAGTAGTTCTTCAATTCCTTGAGGCTGACTTGGCCTTCTGAAATAGAGCTGCTCAATTCATGAATGATGGGTGCTCGCCAATCGTTCGCTGGAATGTCTTCGATCTGAGTGAGCCAAGTTGAAGATATGTACGCCTCTGTACAGTGATCGTTTTTTGCTCCTTCGAATTGCAGCTTGGAGGCGAGAGTTGCTAGGCAATCAGCATGCCTATTGTTAGTCCGTCCAGTATGGACGATCGTTGCGTCAGCAAAATAGGTCAACAGTCGCTGAGCTTCGGTTCTGAATGGAGCAAGTGTGATTTCTTTGAGAGAATACGTTCCATTCATCTGGTTGACCAATAATTTTGAATCTCCCCTTATCTCGAGGTGTGTTGCTCCTGCTTGCTTGGCCAAGGATAATCCTAATAGGAAGGCTTCATATTCCGCTGAGTTGTTGGTGCAGTGGAAATCCAACTTGAACGAATGTGAGAAAACTTCACCAGATGGAGACACAGCACTATCCCGCTCCTCCGGTGTCACTACTAGGGGTGGCAGATCCATCAAAGTATAGAAGCCATGTTTCTTCCTTGATGACCAAGATGTCTGGGAATTCGCCGGGCACTTCTTCATGTAGTGTTGTTGTGTCTTCCCCTGGAAAACGGCGAGCAAGTCTGCGACTGCTTGACCTTTGATGGCTTTAGGTGGCGTGCAAGCTATGTCAAATTCTGACATCTGGAGTAGCCACTTCGCTGGTCTCCTATCAAGGCTGGCTTTGATAGCAAGAACTTTATGGGATCAGCTTTGGAGATGAGTACGACCCTGTTAGATAGTAAGTAATGTCTGAACTTCTGGATTGCATGTACCAATGCCAGGCATGCCCTTTCGGCCTTTGGATATCGGAGTTGAGCATCTCTCATTGTGCGGCTGAAGTAGTAAATCGGTCGTTCGACGCCTTCGTCGTCTTCCTGAGCGAGGAGTGCGCCGATGGCGACGTCACTGGAGGCTGTGTAAAGAATCAGAGGTCGTCCCTGCACTGGAGACCTCATGACGGCCGGTGACAATAATCTGTTGTATTTTATGGAAAGCTTCTTGTTGAACAGCTGTCCAGGTGAAGCTTGCTCCTTTCTTCAGCAGAGGTGTGAACGAAGCAATGAGTTGAGCTAATCCAGGAATGAAGCGTCGAATATAATTTACCTTGCCCATAAAGCTCTGTAGTTCCTTCACGGTACGTGGAGGAGGCATGGTGGTAATAGCTTTTGCCTTGTCGGGTCGACTTTGATCCCTTCAGCCGTGACCAGGAATCCTAAGAATTTTCCGGAAGAAACTCCGAATGCGCACTTTAAAGGATTCATTTTTAATTTGTATTCTCTGCACTTTCAAACACCTGCCTTAGAACTTCGAGATGAGATGCTCGAGTCTTCGATTTTACCACCACATCATCAACATAGTCTTCTACTTGCTTGTGCATCATGTCGTGGAATATGGCAGTCATGGCTCGTTGATAGGTGGCACCAGCATTCTTTAATCCAAAGGGCATCACAGTGTAGTGAAAATTCCCAATGGGAGTACGGAACGCAGTCTTGTTGGCGTCATGTTCATACATCTTGATCTGGTTGTACCCACTATAGCCGTCCATGAATGAGAACATACCGTGACCACTGGTTGCATCGACGAGCATGTCAATGTTGGGTAGAGGAAAATCATCCTTTGGACAACATTTATTCAAGTTCCTGAAGTCGACACAACATCTGATTTGACCATTTTTCTTCTTAACAGGTACCACATTTGCTAGCCACGTTGGATGAAGAATAGGTTGATGAACCCTGCTGCCAACAGTTTCTGGATTTCGACCTTGATTTGCTCCTCGACTTCGTGTCTAAATTGTCTGGGCGGTTGTTTGACAGCTTTGGAACCAGGGACGATGTGCAGGTGATGGGTGACGAGTTTGTCATCCAGACCCGGCATTTCTTCGTACGTCCAGGCGAAGACATCTTGATATTCTTTCAATAATTTTACCAGCTCGGTCCGCTCCTCTGGTGATAGCGCTGAACTGATCAGGATTGGCCTTGGATCGTCTTCAGTCCCAATGTTGATTGTTTCAAGATCGTCAGTGGTAGAGTCAGTGCGTCCTGTAGTTGTCGTGGGGCATCTTGGACTTCTTCTTCAAGTGATTGCTCATTATGACACGATTCTTCATGGTGGGGAGACTTTTCATCGTTCTCCCCGATTAATTGCTAATCTTTCCGTCGGCGATAAATGACTCTCCCTTCTACGTCTCGATCGGTCGTGAAGTTTGTCCCTGGAGTTGAGACTTGATCATTATGGCGTTTAGTCGGTGTAGTAGGTGAATTGATCATTTTAGCAGCTGGGGATGACGGATCGTTATCAACCTTCTCGATAGTCTTCCAGCTTGGGAGTGGAGTACTGTGAATCCTGCTTGGAGGTTCCGGGATGTCTTTTTGAGATTCAAGGAACTTAGTATCATATACGGGATCATAAGGAGATGATGAAGCCGGAATGCGAACGATCTTGTTGTCGAGCAGGGCCTTCATGCATTGATGGTATGTTGAAGGAACCACCTTGTTATCATGGATCCATGGGCGTCCCAGTATTATATGGTAGTCAGGTTCTTTCTCGATCACATGAAACTTAGCTTTCGATCGAATCGGCCCCACCCTCAAATCTATGTAAGCATATCCATATGTATGGCTTTGACTTCCTTCAAATCATGTCATTAGGATGGGATAGCGAACGATTTTACCTTGTGGGAACCTGGCCATCCTGAGAGTCTTCATAGTGATAATGTTGGTAGAAGCACCGGTGTCAACAAGAGCTCTTCTAAATTCGGTGCCTTTGATGAAACCAGTGACATACAATGCTCGGTTGTGTCCTTCATCCGTAATGCGATCTTCTTCTCCAAAAGAGATGTTGTCGATCGAATACCCAGGCACTAGGAAGACTTCTTCAACTGATGGTGTTGGTGGCGTTATTTGCACGCTGGATGATATCTGGTTGAGTGCTGAAAATGTGTCTGTGCGCTGATCCCTGGAGAAGTGCAGGAGTTCACATAGATTTTCGATCAAATGTGTGACCTCTTGTTCCACCGGCTTCTCGTATGTGGTGAAGCTGTTGATTTGAGGGTCAGATGACGCTTCAGTCCCCGGTGTTGAGACTTCTGGAGGGGAGGTACCACCTAACTCGGATGTTAATTTGATGAGAAAGTCGAGGATGTGGTTTATCGTCTCCTTCATCAGGTCCATGTTCCTGGTATGGACCTCTAGGATTTGAGCCAACTCTTCCAAAGTCGGGATCCCTCTGCCTTCCATGCCGCCAGGTGTAACATGAGGAATGTTGCGGTTTGAAATATTCTGATCTGAATTAGTTGAATTAGTCCTAAGACCAACCATATTGTGAGATTGTTAGATTGCAACTGAGAGATTAATCCCCCACTGTGGTCGCCAATCTGTAGATGGGGAAAAACGATTTGCTGGTTTTTAAGGAATTGAGGAGACGACAATACGGAGGAGACTCCTCAAACCGAGCGAAATGTTAAACCTCACACAGATGCACCGCTGCAAAGGGGGTGCTTTATATTCGAGAGATCAATTTGTAGTACTCCTGCCTAAATCAAGATAATGACCGTTCCAGAATAAATTTGGTCACAAGAGAGGATGGGTTGATCTGTAGGAGGGAAGCTGAGAAATGTGTGGAATCAATGGTAATCAAAGATTGTGGGTGTGTGAATTCCGAATACGATAAGCTCTGAGTGATTGAAATTTCTCAATTGAGAGTAGTTGCTCAATTGATGAGTTGATGATCTCGTGTTGTCGATGAGACGTGAGATTGATGATACTGTTGATGATGATTCAATCATGATTCAGAGACTTATTTATATTGTTGGAATTGTAGACAACATGATTCTATGAAGTGTGACAGTTGATGGAATCAAGGAGTGGGGAAGTGGAGATCTTGTTTGAAACCAGTTGCTCAACGTGTGGAGACTTGGTCGATTTTCCACCCACTACCTCGTGAATTCCTTCAACTGATTGCACGACTTGCTCACATTCCATCGTGTATTTGAACACACGTGTTGTAGACCGCCAGACCAAAACCCTAAGTGATATCCCACCCAAGTGACACGATTGACGTCTCGTGGTTTGTTAATCAATTGATGACTTCGTGATTTGATGGGACGATGAGTCCATGTAGTCGTTGAGTTGAACATGATGTTCTGAAACTCGTGAATTGAACATGTCATGAGATATAGGTATAATTCTTACTCATTCGATGGATTGTTGAATATTGATTGTTGAACCAATAGTTCTTGGTTTGAACAAACATTTATCATCTGAGCAAGTGTTGCTCATGTGATGAATTGTTGAATATTTGGTCGTCTGAGCATGTGTTGCTCATCTGATGGATTATTGGCAGCGTACCAAAAATATTAATTAGAATACTGGTCGTTGAACCGAGCATAATTAATAAAATTAATGACCATGAGGTCGTCATAAAATTATTAAGGTTAGAATCTGGAATGATGATCCTTGGATTCAGAAACCCTAATTTGATCAATTGATGATCAATTCATGGTTCGTCAGAATTTCAACCATGGGTCGGAGGAGGGAGAGATTACATGGGACCGTGGATCAACCATGTAGTGTCCATATGCTCACGTGAGCAAATACGAAGAACTCCCGAAGAGTTGACGATTTTTTGGTGAAAGAATGATTAAATACTGGTTTAATCATTTATTCGAAAACGCTCGTCTGAGCCTTAGGTGAGAAAACCTAATTAATTATGACGAGGCGAGGGACCGACCATGGAGTCATGAAATCGGCCCTGGGTTGTCCCGTGACCGCCTGACGATCACTTCATGAAAATCCAAAGTGTTTGGGAGAGTTTTGGACCTAATACGAGCAATTGTGCAAATTAGGTCAAAACTGTGAAAATTGATGGAACCGGCTTCCGTGAGCCAAAGAGCCAATCTTGGTCGGTCAAGATAGCGTGCTCGTGTCCCCAAGGCGTCCCCGTCTCAGTCCTGAGAATTTTGATATTTTCTGGCGTGCAATTGAGCATCCATTCGAGAAAATATGCCAAAATTAGGGTTTCGACGAAACTGGGGAAAAAACCATGAGATGATGAAAAATAAATATAAAATAAGGAATGAGGAGGCGTGGGACCGCTGTGGTCAAGGCATGGTTTTCCGGTCGTGACCACGGTCTCGTGGTGCCTTTTCCTTAATTTTATAATATTTTGATGATTTTATGAAAAAATTCATGAATTTTGAGAAATTTGATGAATTTTAGGAGTTTCCATGAATTGAAAGAGTTTTCATGAGTTCAAGGAAGCAAAACATATTAAAATAGTAAAACAAGGGGGTGTGGGACCGTGGAAGGCATGGCCGGCCGGCTAGGGCCCGGTCCCACGAGTTTTCCTAATTTTATAATGATTTTATGAAAAAATCATGAATTTTGAGAAATTTGATGAATTTAGGGAATTTTTCCTAATTTGAGAGAAATACCATGAAATCAAGGAATTTGATGAATTCAAGGAAAATTAATAATAAAATAATAAAACAAAGGGGCGTGTGGGACCGGCTAGGGCATGGCCGGCCGGCCAAGGCCCGGTCCCACAAGTTTTTCATAATTTATTTTATCTTATTATTATTTGATGATTTGTGCAAAAATACCATGAAATCAAGGAGTTTTTCATGAAATTAGAGAAATAATAATAATAATAAAATAATAAGAAACCGTGGGTGTGGGGCCGGTTGGGACCAGGGCATGGTCGGTTGGCCAATGGTCACTCCCGACACTCCTTTCCTTAATTTTATATTATTTTTTATGAATTTATGGAAGTACCATGAAACCGAGGAGTTTCCTCAAGACGAAGGAGATTTGATAAAATGAGAGAATTTTCATCAAATCATGGAAAATAATAAAAATGCATTAAAATATAAAACTGGCGTGGGATTGACCACGACACAGTCGGTCGGTCGTGTGTCCGTGCTCCCAGCACCCTGGTCAATATTTTATTTATTTATTATTTTCTTCTTTATTTTGCATAGGTTCATCGTTTCGTTGTATTTTTGAAATACTCGTTCGTGCGGTGACTGTTAGTGTATCATCGTTGAATACACCTTCACCATTTGAATCGGGGCTTTCTTAGAGGTAGCTCAGACGCCCGGTTGTTGATTATTTATTACTAATTGTGGAATTCAGTGGAGAATAATTCACAAAACTGAGTAATAAGATGTTTATTATTAATTCATAGGATCAGCTGAGGATTCGACTACGAATTCATAATAATAAAGTGAGCATTACCATTCCATGGGATCGTAGATTCGACCATGGAATCAGATTAGTTGTGATTTATCTATTACCATTTATGAGACAAGTTGTGGATTCGATCATGAAATCGGAATAATGAGATAATATAGTTATTGCTATTATATGAGATCAAGTCGTGGATTCGATCATAGAATCAGAACAATTGTTATTGCCATTCCACGGGACCAGTCGTGGATTCGACCACGGAATAGGAGCAATTAGGAATAATTAACTTTGTGGCTCTATACTAGCAGAGCAAGCTGTCTAGGAGCATTAATTATCTCGATATGAGCTTGTCGGTAAGTCATATCCTTTATATAGTCAGGGTAAACTCGTTGTTTGTTCCTGAAGACGTTATCGCTCTATACTAGCAGAGCAAGCTGTCTAGGAGCCGTCCATCTCGTGATGCTATATAGAAATAATCACTGAAAGTATTCAGTATTCATGAGATATGCCGTTGTTCAGTCGTGAGACTACATATTTACATTGTACTCTGAGAGAAAGTACTCTCTGTTGAGAATTCGATGAGAGACCCGTGTCTCGATACTCACGTCTGATTGCTGAATCAGAGCTTCGTATAATTATGAGTTTACGAATTTAGCCTTTGTCGAAAATCCCTCATCTACAACCTTGAGTACCGAGGAATATCTTTGAACAATAAATGATAAGAGTTATTGCTCGTGTTCAAAGTATGTTGACAACTTTACACTGCAAATCCTTATTCCGTATCCACATGGATTTGCATCTTGAAATTTTTTCTACCATACTTCGAAACAAGTTTGGAATTGGTTCTACCAGTCTTCCAAGACTACTATGTGATCGATCATACCAAGTCACAATGGTTAGTTGTGATCGGTCATACCAAGTCACATACATGGGTTCAGATCGGTTATACCAATTACTAGGATCGGTTCTACCTATACATGGTACCTACTTTTGATCGTTTACACCAGTCACTAGGATCGGTCATACCAATTACAAGGATCGGTCATACAACCACTTATGATCGATCACATCAATTACCATAATCGGTCACACCAGTTACAAGGATCGATCATACCATCTCATGGTGATTACTTAGGATCGGTTACACTAATTACCAGGACCGGTCATACCATATCATAAGTCTGGTGTTGTGATCGGTTATACCAAGATACATAACCATAGTTAAGATCGATTGTACCAACTCACACATATTGGTCATCAAAGAATATGCAGTGAATAGCCGGACCAATAAACCTATTGATTTCCTTTTCGATTCACGAAACAAGTTCATGAATGTACTTTCTTTAAACAAATGTAAAATATTATTTCATATGATGAAATCTTCACCATATACCCATACACATAATCATATATAAAACTATATACAAGATTATGTCGATGTCATATCTACGATGTTCAAAAGATAAGTGTTATACTTCATAGTCTAATTCCTTAATACTATGATCATACTATTATGATCATGTATCTCAACTAGAGTATAAATATACAATATATAAGCTTCGCATGTTATGTTTTCAATATAGCACGACTTGAAAGATAAATTAGGAATTGAAACAAGTTCAAGTCAATATTACTAACTCAAGTGGAAGGATGATGTCGTCGTTGTAGTCGTTACTTCTTCTCATTCTTCAGGTCTTCGGAGTAATACTTGTATGTTTTAACATTCCCAGACTTTCTAGTCTAACCTAAACAAAGTTAACTCTAGTATTTAATCAAGCGACTCTAGATTAGTTTTGATACTAAAATATGACAACCAAACTTGACATACCAACGCTTGGTGAGTTCAACCGAGCTATGCTCTAACAGATCCTCTCATCGATGATTTTTTCAACAATGACAAGGAATTCTCTGCTCATGCTATCAAAAACCTGATAAATTTCTAGGAAACTTCTTGTGAGAATTTATTCTTGTTTTTGATAACTAGGGTTTGGTATAGCAAAATTTGTGAATACACAAGCTATTTCCAACGTTTTTCATCTTGCATGTTTTTAGATTTATTAATTTAAATTCTAGAGTTTTTGGAAAATGAAGTTGCAGTATGTAATCATTATTGGTTTAATTAATGTAAAAGTCTTATGAAATATATGTGCCTTTACGTTTTCGTGAATCAATATGATATTTCATATATGCTCAGAAGTTAAATCTATTATGTTTTTTATAAACTGAAAATAGAACAAACTCTTTGAGATTTTGATCGCAGTATAGATCTGAAAAAGAGGGGGTCTAACAACCACACCCAATATTTCGCTTAGCAATATGTATGGACTAACTCCAATATACTTTGAAAAGAATCAACTAGATAGTCAGACTCTGTTAAAGCACTGCTTGGTCGAACTCGCATGCGTTGCTATCTCAAGCATGTTTGACAATGTTAGTGATCAAAACTATAAGTCTTGATTTCTAGCCTATTTATAGATGTCTCAGACTAGGACATAGTTTGTGTACTTGAGCTTAGACTTCACGACTTTTATCACTTGAAGACGAAAAACTACTAAGGAGAGCTTGTGGAACTTCATCGACAAAAGGTATGTGAAGACTTAAACTCATCTATCACTTGGAAAGTCTATTTCTACTCTATCTCCTATATTGAGACATAAGTCGTATTACGATACAGTTTTCAATATACACATTTGAGGTTTCGAGCTGAGTATATCTCGCTTACATATTTCTTGAAATATGTGTTGGTAAGCTTTCGCTTCGACCAAGTTCATCTTATATCATGATAAAATTTCCGAGTAACATCTTACATGGTTTGTGTGATACAATCATTTGGTGTAAGACTTGGAATGTTTCAATATCTTAAAAATTACTTTGATACTAATAGTGTGTGAAAACGGCTATTGTCATTATAGAAGAATGTTTCAATGATTGAAATAAAGAGTTTAAAATCGTGTAACTTTCTTTGGATATAAGCATAGAGTGTGTTCACACATTTGTGTATAAGTCCAAAACCGGGAACCTAAAGTATGTATACTTGTGTGTATACAAAATGGTTGAATGAGACTGGATAAGTATGCGTACCCGTACGCATACTGACGGAATTTCACGTCCGTGAATTTTTGCTGATGTTGGAATTTCAAAACTAACTCATTAAGTTACCTAAGTACGCGTACGTACTAGCGGAATGTTTACGTCCGTGAATTTCTGCTGAGTTTTGAAAAACAAAACTAAAAAAACCGGTTACTTAAGTACGCGTACTTAAGTGGTTACTTTCTAAAATCGGTAGTGTACATGAACTTGAACATTTATTAATAAGGAATGCAATATTTGCAAACCGTGGCTATAATGTTCATGTATTGATTCGACTGAATCAAAACGATTTTGCTTCAATTGTGTTCTTGTATAAATCCATGAGAATATAGCAATTGAACAACTCTTTAACTAGTTTCATTTGAGTCATTTGAAATAGTTATGGTTAAGATGAATAAGGTTGATATGAGAGTAATCATATGGCTAACCTCGGTTAACTATTTGTGAACCTACATGGTGTACACATTTTGGTACGGTTACATTAACTAAATGAGGGTACATTTCATTTGTGTGTGACAAGCTAAGTTCGATCTAACGGTTGAAAGATATTAGCTTGGTTGAATCAGGTTTTTCATCTAACAGTGAATATTGAATGCTTTGTTACCAAGGTAACTTGGATTGCAAACCCTGATTTGAAAACTACATAAAGGAGAACTCTAGCAACTGGGAAACCTAATCCCCACACCTCATGTGTGTTACTAGTTGCATAACTAGAGTCGATTATCCTTTAACCTTAGGTTTCTTCTCGAGAACTTGTAGGTTAACGACTTGAAGACTTTATTGGGATTGTGAATCCAGACCCAACTATTCTCTTTGTAGTTGCGTGATCTGATCTTGTTGTTTCTATCGTGATTGAGTGAAATTATAAAATTGGCTTGAGATTTATATCTCCGATAGGAAAGATAGAAAAGTAGTCACAAACACCTTCGTCTCATCGTTTATGATTCCACAATAACTTATTTCTCTAGTCGATTAAGTTTATTGTGAGGTGATTGATAATACTAAGATGTTCTTTGGGAATATAAGTCCGGTTTATCAATTGGTTCCTGTTCACCTTGATTTATTAAAAGACGGAACAAAAAACTCTTGGGTATTTCTGTGGGATACAGATTTATTCAATCATATAGACTTTTCTGTGTGAGACAGATTTGTTTATCAAGTCTTCGAATTTGGGTTGTAGCAACTCTTAGTTTTGGGTGAGATCAGCTAGGGGAATCAAGTACATAGTATCCTGCTAGGATCAGAGACGTAAGGAGCGCAACTGTACCTTGAATCAGTGTGAGATTGATTAGGGTTCGACTACAGTCCAGTCCGAAGTTAATTGGTAGTAGGCTAGTGTATGTAGCGGCTTAATACAGTGTGGTGTTCAAACTGAACTAGGTTCCGGGGTTTTTATGCATTTGCAGTTTCCTCGTTAACAAAATTCTGGTGTCTGTGTTATTAATTTTCCGCATCATATTTTTTTATATAATTAAAATATAACAGGTTGTGCGTTAAGATCAATCTTTTTTTTTTCTTAACAATAAAAATTTGTTAAAGCCCAAGAAGTTCAAAAGGTTACATAAAAGAAGAGTAAAAAAAAACTAAAGAAAACAGAAATAATCCCATTAAGGCTTTGTTAACAAAATCTGAAATACACAGTATCTGGGCTTTCCATACAACCCAAGAATGCAGGTTTACTAGTGTAGATTCTTTGTTCACCTCTATTAAGAACAGCTCCCTTCTTAGCCATGCTATCTGCAGAGAAGTTAGTTTCTCTGTAACTATGTGTGAAGCTCCATGACACCACTGCAACACATATCTTCTCCCACCTTGTTATTGCAAACCAAGGAAGATTTTTATTGTAGAAAGCCTTCTTTACTGCATGAGAATCAGTTCTGAAAATCAGTTCTAAAAACCCATTATGCACAACCCATTCTCCTGCAACTAGTATTGCAATCACCTCTGCATATAAGTTTGTAGAGATGCCTATCCCTCCTGAAATTGCCACTACAAATTCACATGTATAAGTTGTCCCAACTATACCATAGCCATCTATACTTGGATTTCCTCTTGAAGCACCATCACAACATAGTAATAGTTTATCCTGACTTGGAAGATGGAAATAAGCTTCTTGACTATCAAGATCTTCACTCTTCTGGTCTTCAATCCAAACAGTTTGAGAATTTGCAGGTCATATCGACTATTCCACATACATGCTTTCATTCTTGTATCACTGTCAGAGATGCCTTTCATTATCCTCTTCTTAGTAACATTTATATCACATTTCCCATTCCCATAAGTGCAGTCATTCCTTAAGAACCATAGTTCCTTCATGGTGATAAAAGTGTGTTAAGATCAATCAATTAGAATATCCAACCTTTGGTTGTTGATTTACATTGATTGACACTTGAACATTGGTCTTTGGTACTGTTCAAGAAAGTGTATTGGAGTAATTCCTTTCAGATTGCCAAACAAATTGTTGGGTGTGGTTGTTAGAACCCCGCATTTTCAAATGGTATCAGAGCAGGCAAACACGTTAAAGACCTTACAAGTCTGTGTTTGTAGCGATCTGAGGATGGACGATATTGTCTCTGATAAACGCATCACCAGAAATAAAAGTTATGTTTCCTTAAAGTCTATCAAAGAGAAATATTTGTCAATATCAAATATAGAAGAACCTTGTGTTCAAAATAAACAGACGTACATTGACAAGTGTTTTCCTGACTACCTTACCGACGAGTCTGACTCTGAAGTTGAAAGGAATGCATCCAAAGAGAGTGCAGTGATTCTAAAACTTGTTAGAATCCAGGCTGATAATGTCAACCGGTTGAAACACAAAGTAAATGTCCTGGTTGGTATGGTAAGTGAGCGTGACTCTCGTTTGAAGATCCTTCAAGAGGAAATTCCCAAAAAGGATGTTTTGAAAGTTGAACATCTCTTAAGTAAACTCTCCTTTCAAGAGTGTTCAAAAGAGTCAACCATACCAATTGCTTCGGATTTAACTATAAGAGAATCAGTTCCAGAAGCTAAAATGAAATCCCTTCCTGCTGAAAAAGATGTGCTTATGCCTTCCTCTAATCAAGGAATGTCCACAACACACGGAAGGAAGAATTCTCCCAACGAAGGTGTTAGACTGTTATGTCTAATCACTCAGATGATCAGAAAGTGTGTCCCTTTTGTGATTCGAAAGGGATTGGTGAACAAAAGAGGAATTCTATGTTCAATGACAATTCTATTATTCGTCTTCAACACACCTTAGATTTAATTCTCAAAGATGTAACTGACATTCGTATGTCTAAACCAATTGGTTTTAGTACTCACCCTATGTATCCCACCAGGAAGGTCATTTCAATGTGTTCCTCAAATGTTCAAACACATAACAGTCTTCCTAAGCCATATCGACGAAGAAGAACTCATGGATATTCTTCAATTAAGAAGGGAGATTATGTTGTTCATGATGTGAAAAAGGTACCAGAAGAAGGAAGCAAAAATGGAAGCCAATCTAAAACGGATAATTGAAGGATATAAAGATATCATCAATAGGCTGACAAGTCCCTCTGTAAATTCTTCAGGTGAGAATCAACACTATGCATCATACTTTGATGATAGTAGGTTTTATGATAACTTTTCACATCATAATGGTTTTCCTCCAAAGATCAGGAAAAAGAGGCTTAACCATAAGCAACGTTCATTTAATGAGCTCAAGGCTCATACTTGTGCTAATTAATAACAAGGTTGAATTCTCACTCACAAAAATCCTGGTTGAGTGAGATATAATCAAGTATACTTTATGTCAAAGTATTTTCTGATTCTCTGGCTATTTTCTTATCGCTTCTAGCCGTATTATCTATCACAAACATGTTTGCATAAGTATTTTTTTGGCAAAACCTTTTTTTTTTTGAATCAAAAGTGCCACTCTTGCTCTAAAAAATTGATCTTATGTAAGAATACAATGTTTTATTGATTTGTGAGTGTTCTCACATAGGCATACATCATCCTTGTATTGCATTCGAGTACTTCTCTTTTTGAGTCGCGTTTTAAAGGGTCAAGCTAGTGTTCGTACGGGTATCCTTGTTGCTTGTCACGAACTGACTTTGCAAACCCCAGCATTAGGGTTCCTATGAAACCGTTTAAATACCAAACCCATCTTTTAAAAAGTACGCATATTTCAGGCCACTTTTTGTCAAGAATGGCATCACCTTCAAGAACTTGTTATTTTCCAAAAGGTTTTCTTGATAAGGGTTTTGGTCTCTCTTTCGAGGAGAAGGAAAATGAACTCTTGAGGAAATTGATGACGCGTCTTCTCAATCTCCTAATATTTTGTCAGATTTTGAGGATGATGAAGAGATTTCTAATGAAGTTGTTCAAAACTTTATTGATAAGTTTAATGATGCAAAGTTGTTGCTTGTTGACACTTTAAAAGAGCTAGATGGTTTAAATAACTGATTTGATAAATGTCAACATCGACCTTGCTATAATGAAGACACGACTTAAGGATCGTCTCGGTATCGTGTCTGAAGCTTCTGTCAACTCTGTCTGCCACAAGCTTGAAGGTCTTGGAAACAGTGAAGCTTCCGTACCGGAACTCTTATTATTGTTTGTGGTTGCTCTTTGTTTTTAGAGTTTTTTTTTTTATTTTGTCTAGCAAATCTTCTTTTGAGAATTTATTTCTTATGTTTTTAGAAGAATAACTAAGGTTTGGAATAGCCATTATTGTGAGTACACATAGCTATGTCCAACGATTTTCATCTTCAATGTTTTTAGATTTATTTATTTAAGTTCTAAGTTTTTTGGAAGATGGTTTTTGCAATTTTAATCTTTATGATTTTATATATTGCAAATTGTTATGGGATATGTTGTTTACGTCCGTGAACATGCGACTGTCCCGTATTTTTTCAAAAGTTATCTCTATTATGTCGGTATGAAAGTATTGATAGAAGATATAATGAACTTTTGACATTACAAAAGTTAAAGACTTTTATGTCATTATTTTGATGGAAGAAAGGATTAAGTCTATTACATATCATTGTGCAAATACTGATGAAAAATAGAATGAATCATTGTCTATTCCGCAGTATTGGTTAATCTCCTATCCACATTTTTGTGCATATATTGTGTTGTTCCATAAGTTTTCTTATGTTGGAGCATGACAAATTGAATTGATCATTCTCTTGTGGTCAGTTTAGTTGTTGTTCCGTAAGTTCTCTTATGACGAGCATGACCAATTGAATTGATCACTTTCTTGTGGTTAATTTAGTTGTATAATTTCGATTGGATTAATCATGGATTCTCTTGTGGTTAATTCAATTTGAATACTTTGGATTCAAATTCATGTTTTCATGTTATTTGGTTTTTTCCAAAGAAATCCTTCTTTTCTTGTGAAAGTAAGGTCGCCTTTGTTGTTCTTTCGGGAATGCCATTTTATGGGGGAGAGTTCTTTTGAACTTGTGCTTAATTGCCAAATCTTTGTGGGGAGTGCGGCTGTGGAATATTATAGGGGTTATCTTGTATCTTTATAAACTCCTTGATGAATGCATTTACCTTCGGCTTTATGATGGCATCTAAATAAGTTGATATGGTATTCTCTTTTGGTCATGAAGTATCTCTATGAAAATTTCATGAGGATCCCACTAGTTTTCGTACCTTTGCCAATTTATATTGACAAAAAGGGGGAGAATTAATTTGTAATGTGATGCTACAAATACATATGGTTTACGGATCATTATGTAAGGGGGTGTGGTTTTCATGTTGAGATGAAGTATTGACTAAGGGGGAGTGATACATATCACCATAGTTTTATTGTCAAAGTTGTGATACAATTGAACTTTGATGTTGTGTAATAATACTATTTCACCGTATAACAATGATTGAGAGCATTTGTTTTCTCATTGTTATCGCTACGGATCTTCAACTAACGATGGTGCTAAACTTACAACCTTTGGAATCTTCGAGTACTTAGAAGTAACGAAAATTTCGAGTCATGTTGAAGATGCCAAGGAGATCAAACATGTGGATGAGAAGTTATAATTTTTATTTATTTTGTAACCCATATGTATTGATAGTTTTGTCACTAAAATTGACAAAGGGGGAAATTGTTAGAGCACTGCTCGGTCGAACTCGTATGCATCGCTATCTCAAGCATGTTTGTCAATGTTAGTGATCAAAACTATAAGTCTTGATTTCTAGCCTATTTATAAACGTATCGGACTAGGACATAGTTTGTGTAGTTGAGCTTAGAATTCACGGCGTTTATCACTTGAAGACGAAAAACCACTAAGGAGAGCTTGTGGAACTTCATCGACAAAAGGTATGTGGAGACTTAAACTCATCTATCACTTGGAAAGTATATTTCTACTCTATATCCTATATTAAGGCATAAGTCTTATTACGATATAGTTTTCTATATACACATTTGAGATTTCGAGCTGAGTATATCCCGCTTACATATTTATCGAAATATGTGTTGGTAAGCTTTCTCTTCGACCAAGTTCATCTTATATCATGAGAAAATTTCCGAGTAACATCTTACATGGTTTGTGTGATACAATCATTTGGTGTAAGATTTGGAATGTTTCTATAATGATTATTTCAATATCTTGAAAATTACTTTGATGCTAATAGTATATGAAAACGGCTATTGTCATTATAGAAGAATGTTTCAATGATTGAAATAAAGAGTTTAGATTCGTGTAAACTTCTTTCGATATAAGCATAGAGTGTGTTCGCACATTTGTGTGTAAGTCCAAAACCAGGAACCTAAAGTATGCATACTTGTGTGTATACAAAATGGTTGAAGGAAACTGGATAAGTATGCGTACCCGTACCTAAGTACGGGTACCCATATGCGTAACTGTACCTAAGGAAACTAGATAAGTTCACGTCCGTGAATTTCTGCTGATGTTGGAATTTCAAAACCAACTCATTCAGTTACCTAAGTACGCGTACCCATATGCGTACTGGCGGAAAGTTCACGTCCGTGAATTTCTGCTGAGTTTTGAAAAACCAAACTCAAAAAACCGGTTACTTACGTACGCGTACTTAAGTGGTTACTTTCTAAAATCGGTGGTGTACATGAACTTGAACATTTATTAATAAGGAATGCAATATTTGCAAATCGTGGCTATACTGTTCATGTATTGATTCAAGTGAATTAAACCGATTTTGCTTCAATTGTGTTCTTGTATAAATCCATGAGAATATAGCAATTGAACAACTCTTTAACTAGTTTCATTTAAATCATTTGAACTAGTTATGGTTAAGATGAATAAGGTTGATATGAGACTAATCATATGGATAACCTCGGTTAACTATTTGTGAACCAACATGATGTACACATTTGGGTACGGTTACATAAACCTAAATGAGGGTACATTTCATTTGTGTGTGACAAGCTAAGTTCGATCTAACAGTTGAAAGATATTAGCTTGGTTGAATCAGGTTTTTCATCTAACGGTGAATATTGAATGCTTTGTTACCAAGGTAACTTGGATTGCAAACCCTGATTTGAAAACTATATAAAGGAGAACTCTAGCAACTGGGAAACCTAATCCCCACACCTCCTGTGTGTTACTAGTTGCATAACTAGCGTCGATTCTCCTTTAACCTTAGGTTTCTTCTCGAGACCCTGTAGGTTAACTACTTGAAGACTTCATTGGGATTGTGAAGTCATACCCAACTATTCTTTTTGTAGTTGTGTGATCTGATCTTGTTGTTTCTATCGTGATTGAGTGCAATTGTAAAATTGGCTTGAGATTTATATCTCCGATAGGCAAGATAGAAAAGTAGTCGCAAACACCTTCGTCTCATCGTTTGTGATTCCACAATAACTTGTTTCGCTAGTCGATTAAGTTTATTGTGAGGTGATTGATAATACTAGGCTGTTCTTCGGGAATATAAGTCCGGTTTATCAATTGGTTCCTGTTCACCTTGATTTATCAAAAGACGGAACAAAAAACTCTTGGGTATTTCTGCGGGAGACAGATTTATTCAATCCTTTAGATTTTTCTCTGTGAGACAGATTTTTTTATCAAGTCTTCGACTTTGGGTCGTATCAACTCTTAGTTGTGGGCGAGATCATCTAAGGGAATCAAGTGCATAGTATCCTGTTGGGATCAGAGACGTAAGGAGCGCAACTGTACCTTGAATCAATATGAGATTGATTAGGGTTCAACTACAGTCCAGTCCGAAGTTAATTGGTAGTAGGATAGTGTCTGTAGCGGCTTAATCCCCGTTATAGACACTATCCTACTACAATCTAACTTCGGTCTGGACTGTAGTTGAACCCTAATCAATCTCACATTGATTCAAGGTACAATTGCGCTCCTTACGTCTCTGATCCCAGCAGGATACTACGCACTTTATTCCCTTAGCTGATCTCGCCCACAACCAAGAGTTGCTACGACCCAAAGTCGCAGACTTTAATAAACAAATCTGTATCACACAGAAAAGTTTACAAAGATAGATAAATCTGTCTCCCACAGATAAACCTAAAAGTTTTGTTCTGTCTTTTGATAAAAATTAAGGTGAACAAGAACCAATTGATAAACCGGACTTATATTCCAGAAGAACATCCTAGTATTATCAATCACCTCACAATAATCTAAATCGTATGGTAGCGAAACTAGATATTGAGGAATCACAAACGATGAGACGAAGATGTTTGTGGTTTCTTTTTATCTTGCCCTATCGGAGATATAATCTCCAGTCAATTATCAAATCGAACTTATACGATAGAAAATGGCAAGATCAGATTTCGTCTGGCTTCACAATCCCAATGAAGTCTTCCAGTCGTTAATCGACAGGGTCTTGAGAAGAAACCTACGATTAAAGGAGAATCGACTCTAGAAAACCAACTAGTATCACACAGGAGGTGTGGGGATTTGTTTTGCACAGTTTCTAGACGTATGCTTATATGGTTTTCAAATCAGGGTTTGCAATCCAAGTTACCTTGGTAACAAAGCATTCAATATTCACCGTTAGATGAAAAACCTGATTTATCCAAGCTAATATCTTTCAACCGTTAGATAGAAACTTAGCTTGTCACACACAAATGAAATATATTCATTTAGGTTTGAGTAACTGTACCTAAACGTGTACGTTGGTTGGTTCACAAATGGTTGACCAATGGTTAGCCGTATGAGTGCTTTCATATCATCCGTATTTATCTTTCTTATAACTAGTTCAAATGACTCATAAGAACTAGTTCAAGAGTTGTTCAATTGCTTAGGTCTTTATACATATACACAATTGAAACAAAATCGGTTTGATTCATTTGAATCAATTCATGAAAAATATACCCACGGTTTGCAAAGATTGCATTCCTTATAATTTATTGTTTTATATCCATGAACTACCAATTTGAGAAAGAACCAGCTTGGGTACGCGTACGGGTATGCGTACTTTAGCTACCGGTTTTTGAGTTGGATTTAGTTTCCAAACTCAGCAGACTTTTTTGGGTGAAAAAGTTCCGCCAGTACGCGTACGGGTACACATACCTAAGGTGACTGGTTTTTGAGTTCGTAATCTTCAAACCCAGCAGAATTACGCATACCCAACCTGTCTCCTTAACCAATATCGCATGCACACATATGCACGCACTTGGTTTCCGGCACATGGATTTATACACAAATGTGCGAACACAATAAATGCTTACATCCATAGATGGTTACATATTCTCAACTCTACATTTCAATCATTAAAACATTCTTCTATAATGTTATAACAGTCGTTAGACATAAAGAATCGACTATCGTCATCAAATCTATTTTCAAGATTGAAACGTCATCATGACTTTCGTCACGGGTAAAGATGAAGATGGTTAAAGCAAAAGCTTACCAACACGTATTTCGAGAAAAAGATAGGCGAGTAAACTCGGCTCGAAATAGAAAGTGTGTATGCATGAAAACTATCATACTTATACGACTGTTGTCTCAAGAGTAGGAGATAGAGTAGATAGACTTTTGAGTGACAAGATGATTTCAAGTCTCCACATACCTTTTAGTCGGATGAAGTTTCACCGGTTCCTTGAGTAGTTCTTCGTCTTTGCAAGATAATCGCCATGGAGTTTGGAGCTCAACTATTCCTAACTATCCTAGACCGGGACTTAGTCATAAGTATACTAGAAATCAAGACATATAGTTTTGATCACTAATATTGACAAACATGCTTGATATAGCAACACATGCGAGTTCGACCGAGCAATGCTCTAACACTAACAATCTCCCCCTTTGTCAATTTTAGTGACAAAACTATCAATACATATGGATTACAAAATAAATAAACTTTGAAGCTCTCAATCCAAATACTTGACTTCCTTGGTTCTTCAACATTACTTGAAATCTTCGTCACTTCCAAGTACTCCAATGATTCTGAACGTGTTCAACTCAGTATCATAGTTGTTGAAGATCCGTAGCTATAACAATGAGAAAACAGTTGCTCTCAATCATTGTTATGCATTGTCATAGTATTATTACACAACATCAAAGTCCAATTGTATCACAACTTTGACAACAATACTATGGTGATATGTATCACCCCCCTAGTCAATACTTCATCTCACAATAAAAACCACTCCCCCTCACATAATGATTCGTAAACCATATGTATTTATAGTGTGAATTACACATTAATTCTCCCCATTTTTTGTAAATATAAATTGGCAAAGGTACGAAGACTAGTGGGATCCTAATGAAATTTCCTTAAAGATACTTCATGACCAAAAGAGAACATATCAACTTTGTTTCGATGATTTCACATAGCCAAAACTAGTGTATTCACCAGGAGTTTATAAAGATACAAGAAAACTCCAACACTATTCCATAGCCGCACTCCCCACAAAGATTTGGTAATTAAGCACAAGTTCAATCAAGAATTCTTCCCCATAAAATGTCATTCCCGAAAGAACAACAAGAGTGACCTTACTTTCACAAGAAAAGAAGGATTTCTTTGGACATTAACAAATCAGGTGAAACATCAATTTGTATCCAAAATACTCAATTAAATTAATCACAAGAGAACCCATGATTAATTTAATCGGAAATGCTAACATAAGAGAACTTATGGAGCCGCACAATATTTACACAAAGATGTGGATCAGGGAAAGACCAATACTGCGGAATATTCAAAGATTCATTCTATTTTTCATCAATATTTTCGTAGAGATATGTAATAGACTTATTATTTGTAGACAAAAGTTCATCCTATCTTCCATCACTATTTGCATAATGACATAATAGGCTTAAATTTTATTGTCAAAAGTTCATTATATCTTTTATTAATATTTGCATAAAGACGTATGATAGACTTAACTTTTGAGCAAATATGGGACAATTATAGTTCACGGACGCAAACACACATATCCCATAACAAGTTGCAATATATAAAACTATAAAGATTAATACTGCAAAATCATATTCCAAATAAACTTTAGAGTTTAAATAAATAAATCTAAAAACATTGCAAGATGAAAATCGTTGGCAATAGCTATGTGTGCTCACAATAATTGTTATTACAAACCCTAGTTATCCTTATTAAAACACAACAATAAATTCTCATAAGAAGTTTCCTAGACATCGTAGAGATTTCTCAGAGCATCTACTGAGAATTCCTTTTCATTATTGAAAAACCCATTGATTATGGGATTGTTCAATTCCTCCGGATCTTCAGAAATATCAGTTAACTCACTAAGTTCTCTTTTTATCCCAAACAAGGTGTTCTTCGTTTTAGAGCATAGCTCGGTCAACCTCGCATGCGTTGCTATCTCAAGCATGTTTGCCAATGTTAGTGATCAAAACTATAAGTCTTGATTTCTAACCTACATAGCTAAGTCTCGGACTATGATAGAAAAGTGTAGTTGATCTCAAGGACTTCATGGCGATTCATCATACAACGAAGAAGATCTATACAAGGAACCGTGGAACTTCATCAACAAAAAGGTATGTGGAGACTTGAACTTATCTATCACTCAAAAGTCTATCTCTTCTATCTCCTACTTCTTATGAGACAAAAGTCTTATGCTATATAGACTAGATCATACACATTTGACATTTCGAGCTGAGCATTCATTTCTTATCTTTTTATCTCGAAATCATGTGTTGGTAAAGCGTTTCGCTTTGATCAAGTTTATTTTCACCTAGTGACGAAAGTCATGAAAAGTTTCAATCACTTTGAGAATTGCTCTGACGTGAATTGGTCTGTGAATAACGGCTACATAGCGTCCTATGAGAATGTCTCAATGATTGAAATGAGAGTTTAGAACACATAACCATGTATTCCTTGAACCGAAGTTTTCGAACTTTGTTGATCAAGAGAAATCGGGAGGATTGTGGAATTGGCTTGCCAAGTCCGCGAACTGTCGGAAGTTCTCGACCGAGAATTTCTGCTGGGATTTTCCAAAACTCGTTTGTGTGCTTAGTCCGCGAACTGGCGGAAGTTCTCTTTCCGAGAATTTCTGCTGCGTTTGGAAAACTCAACCGATTAAATTAAGTCCACGAACTTGTTTGTGAACTTAAGAGGTTATGATCTAAAGATGTGCTCTGAACATGAAACATTAAATTACTAAGAAATGCTTTATGCAAACCGTGGCTATAATGTTCATGAGCCGATTCAATCGAATCGAATCATCTTTGCTTCAACTGTGTCTTGTGTAGTTACATAAGATCTCATAGCAATTGAACAACTCTGTAACTAGTTCATTTGAGTCAATTGAACTAGTTATGGTGAAGAAGAACAAGGTTAATATGAAATGCTCATAAGGTTAACCTTTTGGGTTACTATGTTGAACCAACATACACGTACACATTTGGGCATGGTTTTCACGAACCCAGTAAGCATCTATCCAAGTGTGTGCGACAAGCTAAGTTTTCGATCTAACGGTTGAGAAATATTAGCTTGAATCTAAATCAGGTTTTCATCTAACGGTGAATAAGGATTGCTTTGTAACTAAGGCAAAACCCTGATTTGAAGGCTATATAAAGGAGACATCTAGCATTGTGCAAAACTAATCCCCACACGTCTGTGTGCTACTAGTGCGCCCGCTAGAGTCGATCTCCATTAACCTTTGATTTTCTTCTCTAAAATCAGGTTAACGACTTAAAGACTTCATTGGGATTGTGAAGCCAGACCGATACTACTTTATCGTAGTTGTGTGATCTGATCTTGCATCTTCTATCGTACGAGTACAATCGATTGATTGGCTTGAGATCGTGAGAGTTCTCCGATAGGCAAGATAAAGAAGTCACAAACATCTTCGTCTCACTGTTTGTGATTCCTCGACAATCCGCTTGTGTAGTCAGGAAGGATTGTAGAGAGGTGATTGATTAATCTAGGTTCTTCGGGAATATAAGACCGGATTATCAATTGGTTCCTGTTACCTTGATTTTATATCTAAAGACGGAACAAAACCTAGGGTTTATCTGTGGGAGACAGATTTATCCTTTATAGACTTTTTGTGTGAGACAGATCTGTTTATTATCAAGTCTGTGATTTTGGGTTACAACAACTCTTGGTTGTGGGTGAGATCAGCTAAGGGAATCAAGTGCGCAGTATCCTGCTGGGATCAGAGGCGTAGGAGTACAACTGTACCTTGGATCGTGGGAGATGATTGGGGTTCAACTATAGTCCAGTCCGAAGTTAGTTTGCAGTAGGCTAGTGTCTGTAGCGGCTTAATACAGTGTGTATTTGGACTAGGTCCCGGGGTTTTCTGCATTTGCGGTTTCCTCGTTAACAAAATTTCTGGTGTCTGTGTTATTTCTTTTCCGCATTATATTTTATATAATTGAAATAATACAGGTTGTGCGTTCGTGATCATCAATTAATCCAACCTTTGGTTGTTGATTGATATTGATTGATCCTTGGACATTGGTCTTTGGTACCGTCCAAGTATTCCTTGTATTTGATAAAGACTCGCTATTGTTTTTAGCTTGAGTAAAAATCAAATAAAAAGAGAGATATTAACTCCTTGAGATACTTTTATCTAGATTGAGTCTGACTGTCTAGTTGATTTTCTAGCAAAGTATTTAGGAGTTAGTCCATACAGATTGCTAATCGAAATATTGGGTGGTGGTGTTAGACCCCCACTTTTTCAATTGGTATTAGAGCGGGCAAACACGTTTAAGACCTAACAAGTCTGTGTTTGTAGCGATCTGACTCTATGGACAGAGGTGCTATCTCTATTAACGTACCACCAGTCTTCGATGGCTCAAATTACTTATGGTGGAAAATTGTTATGCGAGTTTTTCTTCAATCGCGTGATTTTCAATCATGGGTATAAGTGGTGAATGGTTATGATGCGCCCGTTGTTGCAGCTGGGGATGAAACTATTCCCAAGAGTATTGGTGAATATAATGCTGCCGAGATTCTTGCTGCAAAGCAGAATTCTGAAGGGTTAAATGCTATCATACATGCCATTTCCCCAAGTCTTCAACACCATGTGTCTAATAGCACTAGGTCTAAAGATGCTTGGGATATCTTAGAAACCGTATTTGAAGGAAACTCCAGTGAAAAGAAAGCTAGGCTTCAAAACGTTAATTCCGATTGGGAGAACCTTCATATGGCAGATGAAGAAACATTTGATGAGTTTAATCACAAATTGTCTGAAATTGTTAATGCATCTTTTGCATTGGGTAAGACTATTCCTGAAAAGGACATTGTGATTAAAATTCTCAGATCGCTGCCATCTAGATACGAGTCTAAGAATCATGCCATCGTTGAGGGGAATAACCTCAATAATCTTTCCAGAAACACCTTGGTTGGGAATCAAAGATCTTTGACCATGAGCATACATCCAAAGTCGGTAAGGATGTTGCCTTTAAAGCACAGAAGATCACTAAATTACTTGCCAAAGGTAAAAGTGTTCATGTCTCTGAGAATGATTTTTCAGATGAAGACCTTGACAAGTCGGTTTCCTTGATCACAAGACAGTTTAGGGATCTTCTGTTGAAGAGAAGTAAACGGTTTTCAAGAGACAAACCTAGGTCATCAGACAAACCTCACGGTCACGTACCTCCTAAAAACAGTGATGTTGACGAGGCTGATGACGAGGACATGCCTCAGTGCTTTAAGTGTAAGGGTTTTGGCCATTTTGTTAACGAATGCCCAAATCGTAGAAAATACACTGGGAACAAAGGTCTAGCTGTAACACTTGATGAAATGTCTGAAACCTATGATTCCGATGAAGATAGGAAATCAAGTGTAGGGCTCCTTGGTGAAAACATCAATTTTGATACTTGTAGCAATACATATATCAACCTCAATGGGCTTGGAGAATAAGGAAACCCAATCAAGCTGGAAGATTCTCTAACTGGAAACCCTGTCAGTAATGTTTCAGGATCTACTGTATGTCTAGCTGCTTGCACATCTCAGATTCCTGAATACTATCCAAGTTTGACATGCTCGTTTTGTTCGATGAAGGGACACGAACTATCAAGGTGTTACAAGTACAAGCACCAAATAAGGCACGCCAACAAACTTCAACGAAGAGCAGATTGATTAGCAAGGAAGTTGAAACTTGTTCAGAAGACCTCCGAGGTATGTAGGATCTTATCTTCATCTAAGAAGTTGGTTTCCAGGGATAGAGTAAGACCATTTGAAAACAAAGTATGGTCGAATCATTTTGATAGACAGAAGTCTGAAGATTCCTCCCTTAAGGAAAAATATGGACAAATCGTTGTTCATCGCAACACAACTTGATTGTGTTGTTGGGAAAATCTTGTCTCATGTGCCTGATCGAAAAGAGACAAGATTGAGTGCTGATTCTGGCTTCAGTAAAGCTTTTCCTTCTTTTCTTAGATTTGTTATTTTCTGTCTATCAAATAAAATAAAGGGTTATTATTGAGAATTCTACTCTTTATAGGGTTTTAGAGTTGGGCTTATACGAACCTGTCAATAGGTTTCGAACCCTACATTCCTTTTTCCTTTTTGACATCCTATATAAGATTGCTTGTTGAGTTAGGTGATTCAATCACATAAATACAGTTGTTTATAACTGTTCCAAAGCACCATGTCAGATGGAAAGGATGTCAACATGATTGTTAAATCTTCAATCAAGCAAAAAGAAAAATCTCCTGTTTCTAAGTCCCTGAAAAGAAAAAGAAGGAACACAAGAAATCCCAAGGCTGTGCCTTCTAACTCTCAGAAGTTTTCCGATGTTCTTGATGAGTTGAAGGAAGTAAGAAAGGAAATTCGTGAAATAAAGGCTTTTGTGTCAAAGTCCTTAGAAATTCAGAGAGCCTTGGTACGATATAATCAGCCAAGACAGTTCATTGACATAAACTCCTATCTTCGTGAACCATATGTTCCAATGGATGTTGACAACAAGGAGTTTGGGAATGATGCTGAATTTCTCAAAGGCATTGTCGCCTAGGAGGTCTTCTTTTTGGTTTATTTGGAAGAATAACTAGTGCGTTGAATAGCGATGATTGTGACTACACATAGCTATTTTTGTTTTCATATTCTTACGTTATTTTTTAGGTTTTGTTATTAAATTCTAAAAATATTTAGAGGATGATGTTTATTGCAGTATTTTAATGGTTTGTGATATTGCAATATTTTTATGGGATATGTATTGTTTGCGTCCGTGAACTTGAAGGTCCCATATTTAGTCAAAAGTAAATTCGTTCATGAATCGATATTCGTATGGATGAAAGGACGAATGGACTTTTAACATATACAAAAATTATGCCTATGCAATCATGTATTTGATGGGAAATAGGATAAAATCTTTTGTTCAACAAGGATAAAGTCTATTATGTCGTTATGATGGAAAATATAATATATCCTTGTATGTTATCCACGGTATTGATCTTCATTGATCCATTTTATTATGTTTTACCGTGAAGGCTCCATTGTGTGTCTTATGTTGAGCACCTTACAACTAAGTCGATTTACCTTGGCTTTGTTGGTTGTTCCATAAGATGCTATATGTCGAGCATTAGAAACTAAATTAATCAACTAGTTTGGTTATTTAGTTAGTATTCCATAAGTCTTCTTTCTTATGTCGAGTACATGTACGGTTAAGGTTGTCATATTCTATGATGAACTTAGTCGGGGTTCCATAAGTTCTCTTATATTGAGCATAATATAATTAAATTGATTACTTCGATGATTAGTTTGGTTGTTTGTATTCCAATTAGATTAATTATAGGTTCTCTTGTAATTAATCTAGTTGAGTTTTCATATATTCCACAAGTTCTTGTGTTGAGTATATGAAAGGCTACACTATCATGTTCTTTGGTTAATGTAGTCATATATTCCGTAAGGTTCTCCTTATGTTGAGTATTTGAACGGTTAAGTTAGTCATCTCCGTGTGATTGACTTAGTCGTAGCTCCGTGAGTTTACTTATGTTGAACACTTTCAATTAAATTGATCACTTTTGTGGTTTGATTTAGTTGCGTATTCCAATTGCATAAATCATGGGTTTACTTGTGATTAATTTGGTTGAGCTTTGGATATAGAAAATCATTCCTATGGTTTTTGGTGTCCAATAAAAATCCTTCTTTTCTTTCGAAATTAAGGTCGCTCTTGTTGTTCTCTCGGGAATGACATCAAATGGGGGAGAGTTCTTTTGAACTTGTGCTTAATGGTAATATCTTGCGAGAAGTGCGGCTGTGGAATTTTATAGGGGTTATCTTGTATCTTAAAACTCCTTGATGAATGTTGTTAGCTTCGGCTATTAGATTGCATCTAAATTAAGTTGGTATATATTTTTCTTTTGGTCATGAAATGTCTCTTGTGGAAATTTCATTATGATATCATTCTTGTACCTTTGCCAATTTTATTGACAAAAAGGGGGAGAAATATTGTAGTTCACACTACAAATACATATGGTTTTCGGATCATTGTGTAAGGGGGAGTGGCTTCCATGATCGAGATGGAGTATTCTCTAAGGTGGAGTGATATATATCACCGTAGTGTTATTATTAAAGTCGTGATACAATTGGACTTTGATGTTATATAATAATACTATGACACTGTATAATAATGATCGAGAATCTCGATTTCTCTCATTGTTATAGCTACGGATCTTCAACAATGATGGTGCTAAACTTACAACCTATGGGATCATTGGAGTACTTGGAAGGACGAAGATTTCAAGGAACGTTGAAGATTAGACTATGGAATAGGAGCCACTAAAGTTTATCTTTTTTGTATTCCATATGTATTAATAGTTTTGTCACTAAAATTAACAAAGGGGGAGATTGTTAGAACATAGCTCGGTCAACCTCGCATGCGTTGCTATCTCAAGCATGTTTGTCAATGTTAGTGATCAAAACTATAAGTCTTGATTTCTAGCCTACATAGCTAAGTCTCGGACTAGGATAGAAAAGTGTAGTTGAGCTCAAGGACTTCATGGAGATTCATCATACAACGACGAAGATCTATACAAGGAACCGTGGAACTTCATCAACAAAAAGGTATATGGAGACTTGAACTTATCTATCACTCAAAAGTCTATCTCTTCTATCTCCTACTTCTTATGAGACAAAAGTCGTATGCTATATAGACTAGATCATACACATTTGACATTTCGAGTTGAGCATTCATTGCTTATATTTTATCTCGAAATCATGTGTTGGTAAAGCATTTCTCTTTGATCAAGTTTATCTTCACCTAGTGACGAAAGTCATGAAAAATTTCAATCACTTTGAGAATTGCTCTGACGTGAATCGGTCTGTGAATAACGGCTACATAGCGTCCTCTGAGAATGTATCAATGATTGAAATGAGAGTTTAGATTACATAACCATGTACTCCTTGAACCGAAGTTTTCGAACTTTGTTGACCAAGAGAAATCGGGAGGATTGTGGAATTGGCTTGCCAAGTCCGCAAACTGTCGGAAGTTCTCGACCGAGAATTTCTGCTGGGATTTTCCAAAACTCGTTTGTGTGCTTAGTCCGCGAACTGGCGGAAGTTCTCTTTCCTAGAATTTCTGCTGAGTTTGGAAAACTCAACCGATTAACTTAAGTCCGCGAACTTGTTTGTGAACTTAAGAGGTTATGATCTAAAGATGTTCTCTGAACATGAACCATTAAATTACTAAGGAATGCTTTATGCAAACGTGGGTATAAAGTTCATGAGCCGATTCAATCGAATCGAATCATCTTTGCTTCAATTGTGTCTTGTGTAGTTACATAAGATCTCATAGCAATTGAACAACTCTGTAACTATTTCATTTGAGTCAATTGAACTAGTTATGGTGAAGAAGAACAAGGTTAATATGAAATCCTAATATGTATAACCTTTTGGGTTACTATGTTGAACCAACATACACGTACACGTTTGGACATGGTTTTCACGAACCCAGTAAGCGTTTACCCAAGTGTGTGTGACAAGCTAAGTTTTCGATCTAACGATTGAGAAATATTAGCTTGAATCTAAATCAGGTTTTCATCTAACGGTGAATAAGGATTGCTTTGTAACTAAGGCAAAACCCTGATTTGAAGGCTATATAAAGGAGACATCTAGCACTGTGCAAAATTAATCCCCACACGTCTGTGTGCTACTAGTGCGCCCGCTAGAGTCGATCTCCATTAACCTTTGATTTTCTTCTCTAAAATCAGGTTAACGACTTAAGGACTTCATTGGGATTGTGAAGCCAGACCGATGCTATTTTATCGTAGTTGTGTGATCTGATCTTGCATCTTCTATCGTATGAGTACAATCGATTGATTGGCTTGAGATCGTGAGAGTTCTCCGATAGGCAAGATAAAGAAGTCACAAATATCTTCATCTCACTGTTTGTGATTCCTCGACAATCCGCTTGTGTAGTCAGGAAGGATTGTATAGAGGTGATTGATTAATCTAGGTTGTTCTTCGGGAATATAAGACCCGATTATCAATTGGTTCTTGTTACCTTGATTTTATATCTAAAGACGGAACAAAACCTAGGGTTTATCTGTGGGAAACAGATTTATCCTTTTATAGACTTTTCTGTGTGAGACAGATCTGTTTATTATCAAGTCTGTGATTTTGGGTTACAGCAACTCTTGGTTGTGGGTGAGATCAGCTAAGGGAATCAAGTGCGCAGTATCCCGCTGGGATCAGAGGCGTAGGAGTACAACTGTACCTTGTATCAGTGGGAGATTGATAGGGGTTCAAATGTAGTCCAGTCCGAAGTTAGTTTGCAGTAGGCTAGTGTCTGTAGCGGCTTAATACAGCGTGTATTCAATCTGGACTAGGTCCCGGGGTTTTTCTGCATTTGCGGTTTCCTCGTTAACAAAACTTCTGGTGTCTGTGTTATTTCTTTTCCGCATTATATTTTATATAATTGAAATAATACAGGTTGTGCGCTCGTGATCATCAACTTCTCTAATCCAACCTTTGGTTGTTGGTTATAGTTGTTTGATCCTTGGACATTGGTCTTTGGTACCGTCCAAGTATTCCTTGTATTTGATAAAGACTCGCTATTGTTTTTAGCTTGAGTAAAAATCAAATCAAGAGAGAGATATTAAATCCTTGAGATACTTTTATCTAGATTGAGTCTGACTGTCTAGTTGATTCTCTAGCAAAGTATTTCGGAGTTAGTCCATACAGATTGCTAATCGAAATATTGGGTTGTGTTGTTAGACCCCCGCTTTTTCACTTCGTTAGAGACAACATACGTTCATAGTGAGCTATCTTTTCTAAATATAAAATGATTTGAGATTTTAAATCATTTCTTTTGTTGATGAAATCCTTCACTATACCTCTAAAGTTATTATCAAAATGACAAACAGACAAGAGGAAGTTAGAGGAAGAACCTTCTTCATCATTTGTGGATCTCTCCTTCTTATTCCTTGAGGAAATGATTCCTTCACAAAGATACACATTAACTGCTTCAACTTCATACCTTTTTTTGGTACCTCCAGTTACAGGGGCCATGAAACTGTACCTTTCAGAGATAAGAAATGTGAAGGGCAATTTGATCACAAATGAATATAAATAGACCTATGGACAACCAAACCCTAGAAGAACTTAGAATAAGTCTTTTACGGTTGATGATCCATTATCTATTTTAACAAGAAGATATTTTCTTAACATAAATAAAATAAGAAATTGATAATAATACAAAACTTGAGCAACCTTGATGCAATGCTCATTTTCTCAAGTTAAAGATGAGGATGCAGACATTACTAGTATTAGATAGTGACTGAGTGAGCCGAATGCTCACATATTTTATCACATAGTGACTTGTCAAGGTTTGTTGTATAAACAGACTTCTTACACCGTCTGGATCTGGTTCTTTTAGATTTCTTCTTGTCTTCAAGAGTACCATGTTGATTACCCATGGCTAGTTTCATTCTTTGCATGTGTTTTTGAAGTTTGGAAATCCTTTTGTTATTCCTCTTGAATTTACAACACTTATCTTGGACATGATTTGCATTTCCACAAAACGAACAAATCATGGAAGATTTATTGTCTTGCTTATTTGCCTCCTGTTTATCACAACATTCATCATTAATTATTCCAAAACCGGCTGGAACAAACGAGTTGTTTGTGCTCATAGTTTTGCTTTTGAACCCTAAACCATTTGTGTTTCCAGAAGACTTCTGACCGAATAACATTGCTGAGACTTTGTCAGAACTTCCAGACAACCTTTGTAGGTCACACTTAAGGGTATTGTTAGAGCATAGCTCGGTTGAACCCACCAAGTGTTGGTATGTCAAGTTTGGTTTTCATATTTTAGTGAACCAAAACTCATTTAAAGAGTCGCTTGATTATATACTAGAGTCAACTTCGTATAGGTTAGCTAGAAAGTTACTAGGATATGAGACTTATAAGTATTACGTGAAGACTTGAAGAATGTGAAGAAGTAAAGAGCTACATCGACGACATCATACTTCTTCTTGAGGTTAGTAATAGTTGACTTGAACTATTTTATTCCTAACGTATCTTTCAAGTCGTGCATATTGAAAACATAACTGCAAAGCTGTGATTGATTATACTTTAGTTAGACATAGTATTAAGGAATTACAATACGAAGTATAACGTCTATCTTTTGAACTTCGTATATAAGACATCGTCATAATCGTATGAATATTATTGTGATTATGTATGGGTATGGGTGAAGATTTCGTCCTAGGAAACAATGTTTTACATTCGTTTAAAGAAAGTACAATTCAAAAAATTGTTTTGTGAATCGAAAGAGAAATCGCTAGGCTTATTGGTATTGTTATTCATTGAAATTTTTTGGATTACCAATATGTGTGTTTAGTATAACCGCTCATAACTTGTTTATGTATCTTGGTAAAACTATTCACAATGCCTGGCTTTTGTATTGGTATGACTTTTATTAGTGAAACCGATCTTAAGTAATCACCTAATATGGTATGATCGATATTTTGTAATTGGTATGACCAACTCTAGACATTGGGTAACCAATCCTAGTAAGAGGTGCAACCGATCACAAGTATGTGGAATCAATCCTTGTAAGAGGTACAACAAGTCTTATTAATTAGTAACCGATCCTATAACTTGTGCAACCGATCACAAGTAAATACTATAATAATGTGGTAACCGATCCTAGTACCTAGTCAGCCAATTTTTGGAAAGCTAGTGTTACCGAACTAGTACCCACATGGAGGTAGAACCGAAGCTTTGTGTTTTGGTAGAACTGTGAAACCCATTAATGGTGATTTGATAGGATAATCAATCACATAGTTCTTGGAAGTCATATGAACCAATTCTAAACTTGTTTGGAAGTGTTAGAGCACTACTCGGTCGAACTCGCATGCGTTGCTATCTCAAGCATGTTTGTCAATGTTAGTGATCAAAACTATAAGTCTTGATTTCTAATCTACTATAGCTAAGTCTCGGACTAGGATAAAAAGTATAGTTGAGCTCAAGAACTCCATGGCGATCATCATAGAACTGGTGGAACTTCATCGACTAAAAGGTATGTGGAGACTTGAACTTATCTATCACTCAAAAGTCTATCTATTATATCTTCTATCATGAGACAAAAGTCGTTTTGCTATATAGACTTTGATTATACACATTTGCTATTTCGATCCAAGTTTATCTCGCTTATCTATTTCTCGATATATGTGTTGGTAAGCTTTCGCTTTGGCCAAGTTCATATTTACCTAGTGACTAAAGTCATGTTATGTTTCAATTACTTGAAAATGGCTTTGACGAAAAATGGTTTGTGAATAACAACTATATAACGTCCTCTAAGAATGTTTCAATGATTGAAATGAGATTTTAGATTATATAACCATTGTTGGATATAAGCATTGTGTGGAAACAGATACATGTATAAGTCCTTATTCCTTGAACCAAAGTATGCTTACTTTGCTGCTCAGGAAAACCGGAACAAGAGTCCGCGAACCCAGTCCGCGTACTGACGGAGGTTCTCTTCCCGAGAAAATCTGCTGGAGTTTGTAAACTTGTTACAAACTTATTTTGGGTACGGTTACACAAGCCTAAAAACGTGCATTTCATTTGTGTGTAACAAGCTAAGTTTTCGATCTAACGGTTGAAAGATATTAGCTTGAATCTAATCAGGTTTTCATATAAAGGTGAATATTGAATGCTTTGTTACTAAGCTGACATTGATTGCAAACCCTGATTTGAAAGACTATATAAGGGAGAACTCTAGCAACTGGGAAACCTAATACCCACACCTCCTGTGTGATGCTAGTTGTATAAGCTAGAGTCGATTCTCCTTTAACCTTAGGTTTCTGCCGATACCTTGTAGGTTAACGACTTGAAGACTTCATTGGGATTGTGAAGCCATACTGATACTACTTTCTTGTAGTTGTGTGATCTGATCTTGTTGTTTCTATCGTATTGAGTACAATCGTAACGATTGGCTTGAGATTGATATCTCCGATAGGCAAGATATAAAAGTAGTCACAAACATCTTCGTCTCATCGTTTGTGATTCCACAATATCTTCTTTCGCCGTGTCGATTAAGATTATTGTGAGGTGATTGATAATACTAGGTTGTTCTTGGGGAATATAATTCTGGGTTATCAATTGGTTCATGTTCACCTTGATTTATCAAAAGACGGAACAAAACTCGTAGGTATTTCTGTGGGAGACAGATTTATCTATTACCGTAGACTTTTCTGTGTAATACAGATTTGTTTATTAAAGTCTTCGACTTTAGGTCGTAGCAACTCTTAGTTATGGGTGAGATCATCTAAGGGAATCAAGTGTGTAGTACCCTGCTGGGATCATAGACGTAGGAGCATAAGTGTACCTTGGATCAGTATGAGATTGATTGAGGTTCAACTACAGTCCAGACCGAAGTTAGTTTATAGTAGGCTAGTGTCTGTAGTGGCTTAATACAATGTGTGTTCAATCTGGACTAGGTCCCGAGGTTTTTCTGCATTTGTACTTTCCTCGTTAACATAACTTCTGGTGTCTGTGTTATTTCTTTTCCGCATTATATTTTGTTATATAATTGAAATATCACAGGTTGTGCGTTAAGTTCAATCAATTAGAATATCCAACCTTTGGTTGTTGATTTACATTGATTGACACTTGGATATTGGTCTTTGGTACCATCCAAGTTATCTCTCTTATATTTAATTAGACTCGCAGATTTCTATTTGCTTGAGTAAGAATTAAATCGAAAGATCGAGATATTATAACTCTTTGATATACTTTATTAAGATTGAGTCTAGTTGATTCTCTTGAAAGTATCTTGGAGTTAGTCCATACAGATTGCTAATCGAAATATTGGGTGTGGTTGTTGTACCCCCGCTTTTTCAGGAAGTGTGGCAAATCGGTTCCAAGATTGTAAATATGAAAAAGAATTTACAAAGTAAAGATGTCGACATACTTTGAACATGTGCAGTAATTATTATCTTTTATTGTTCAAAGATATTCCTTAATAACTAAAGGATAATCCCTGATCAAATAAATTGAGAATCTTAGTTTTTATATGCTTTTAATTTTCAGCAATTAAATGCATATCTTTAGAAAATAAAAATTGGTAATGTTCATTTACTAATTGGAGATTTACTACTGAGATTTCGGTCTATATTTGGACAGTGCATTTCCAGGAATTATGAAAACCGATTTTGGCTTTATTGCATATCTTTGAGAATATTCGGTTTTGGAAATTCCTTGGTGTCCAAAATTCCTTGGTCTATAAGTATTGAAGTTTGCATTTCGAGCAAACTAATCCTCTATTCGAAGAGGAAAGTTCCCTAATTAGGCGAAATCTCTTACGACCGCTCGTTTTAAAGACTTCTTTGGGATTGAGAAGCTCTACGAGTACCGTTGGTGGGAAACTAGATAATTGCAGTTTATTATTAGTTTTCGATTGATTTGATTAACTAACGGTTGTTGAACTTTGATTGCACCTAGTTTGTTTATGCTTGAGAATCTTCTCTTCTGATATAAGATTCACTCAAACTAGATCGAAATGTCGATAGGGATCTTTAGACTGTTTGTAGATCTAAAGACGTCTTGTGATAATCCATCGTTAACAGACTCCGTTCTGTGTGTGATTGATCACAAGAGATTCATGTTGTTTGTGTGCAGGTGTTTATTGGAGATCTAAGAAGATTTGAAGACAAAGAAGATATTTGGGTTCAAATCTTTGGTGTGCACAAAACTTGATCGGCTGGAGGAATTCAACTATAATCGGTTTATCTTTGTGATAACCCTGACTGATTAGTTGTGTAGATCGGCATCAATATATTTTCTTTGTGACTAAGAATATTGATTGCAAAATCTAAAGCCAACTACTTTGATAGTTGTAATTTTTAGACAGATCTCGGACCCGACAAAGGAGTTTATTAGTTAAACAGGAAGAGCCTTTGTCAAACTCATATCACGTTGTTTGAAAAGAGTTGTTACCGAACAGATTTGTTGTTCCTTTACTGTTTCGAATACGAACCAAAGGAATTGTTCCAAGTGCGTGACTTATTACAAGTTGGAGGCACAGGGATACTGAGGGAACTAGTTGAACTATATATAGGTTTAGTTTCTTGGTCTCAATTATACGAAGTTGGTTTAGATTTTGTATATCGGCTTAATTCTGAGAGTATTCAATTTTGGACAAGGTCTCAGGGTTTTTCTGCATTTGCGGTTTCCTCGTTATCAAAATCTTGATGTGTCTTTTACTTTTCTATTTCCGCAATTATAATTGATTTATTATAATTAGAAGTAAAATACACAAACGTTAATTCCTAATTACTTGATAGCAATCCTATAGTGTTTGGTTAAGTCCGAACCTATTATCAAGTAATCATACTTCGTTTGTATTGTCTTGATCTTGTATCCATAGTCAATCAAGCAAGTTATCTTGTTGTCGTATTGTCTCGATCTCGTATCCATAGACGATCACAGTGAACCGATTCGTTGTATTGTCTCGACTCAGTCCATAGACAATCACTTTCGGAGAAAGGACTTATAGGTGGAAAAGTTTTAGATTGAGGTATATTTGGGTACCCTCGTCTTTTCAATTGGCATCAAAGCAGGCAAACACGAAAAGATCTAACAATCTGTGTTTGGTGCAATCCAACCTATAAGAAATGAACTCGAGTTCTCATGAATCGACTTCAATTAACGTACCGCCAAAGATTTGACGGAACAAACTATCTGTGGTGGAAATTTTCTATGAGATCTTTTCTTCAATCACGAGACTTTAATACATGGCTATTAGTCATCGAGGTTATAATTACCCGAAAGTAGAAAATTCGGAAACTGAGTTTAAACGCTTAGTAGATTATTCAAATGAAGAGAAGGCTTTTGCTAAGCAGAATTCAGATGGTTTGAATGCTATTATACATGTTGTAAGTCGTGATCTACAACATCATGTATCAACATGTCAAACTTCGAAAGAAGCTTGGGATAATATTCAGATTCTATTCGAAGGAAATACATCAGAGAAGGAAGCTAGACTTCAAACTCTTACGTCTGATTGGGAAAACCTTCGAATGGATGACAACAACACTTTTGAAGAGTTTTATATCAAACTCTCTGAGATGGTAAATGCTTCTTTCTCGCTTGGAAAGACTATTTCTGAAAAAGATATAGTATGCAAAATTCTGAGATCGTTGCCATCTAGATACGATTCTAAGAAGCATGTAATCATCGAAGCTAATGATCTTTCCCCCTTACCGAGAAGTTCCCATATCGTAAAACTAAAGATATTTGATCAGGAGTATTCGTCCAAACAAAAAGACAATCTGGCCTATAAAGCTGGTAGAAAGGTTCCGACTCAATGTCCGGAAAACTCCCAAGATCAGGAAGATCTAAATATTGAAGATGAAGCTGAACTAAATCATCATTTGTCTCTTATTACTTAGCGATTCAAGAAATTGTTGAGACACCGAAAAAGAGAATCTCTTGTGCCAAAAAGAAATCACATTTCTACACATAAGCGTGAAGACACTTGGGATGATAATGATGATATTCCTTAATGCTACAAATGTAGAGGATTTGGTCATATTTCTCCGGATTGTCCAACTAAGGATAACCAATGGAAAAGAAATGCATATACTGCAACCCTTGACTATTCCTCTGACGAGGATGATCAAGACTATATGGTGGATAATATTGCAACCATTGCAGAAGTCTCTAACTCTGAAATTATTTCAACTCTAGATACTCAAGAAGAGTTTGATTTTCAAAGAAATGTTTCCATGTAAAGATAAAAGAACTCAGCTTCTTGAATCTGACATCAATGGAATAAAATCATCGCTTGATCGACTCAAACTGAGTTTTCTGAATGATAAAGAAAAATTTAACAAGCGACTTGTGGAAATCGAGGTCTCTCAATGTTCCGAAAAGGTACAAGTATCTAAACTCATTCTCGACATTAAATGTTGTCAAGATGAGATAAGGAAGTTAAAAGCAGAAAATCAAAAACTGAGAGATAAACTCAATTGCTTTGGAAAACCATCACCTGGTATGAACGCATCAAAAGGCAAGGAGGAAAGGTTAAATAAATTTGTGGAATCTAAATCCAGAAACCAGAATACTTCTGGTGTTTGCTTCCAATGCAAACAAAGAGGGCATTATCATAGGCAATGTCCTGATACTAAACAGAGAGGGAGACTCTATAAAACCAAAAATTCAAGATCTAAGTCTAGATCAAAAATCACTTCTAAAAAGGAGAATAAGATCTTCGAACATCAAGATCTTACATCAAGATTAAGGTTTGAACCTAAAAATTCAAACACAATAGCTTCTCAAATCCTTAAGGATGTTGAAACCTTCAAAGGAAGAAAATTCAACAACCTAATTGGTTATCATGAATCCTTACTTGTTACCCTCAAAAAGTATACAGTAAGGATATAAATGTAAATATTCGGATAAAAATATTTCTAAAAATAAATTTTCGGTTAAGAATTTAATTGAAATAATATTCTCAAAGATTTTGAGAGAATGTTCTTGAACTTATAAGAGGAGAGATCTGATCTTACTTCATTTTATAGAGCTTTGAAAGAATGTCTACCTCTAGCTGCAACTTTCGCAAAACCGAAAAAGTCTGGACCATACTGTTTCCTAACAAGAAACTTCGTCTCGAATCTTCTGATGGTGATTCAGATTCATCTCCAGAGCTTCATCAAGATGTTCCTAATGAAGAAATATCTTCTCCCAATGATAATCTTCTCAAGAATCTTTCACTAAATAGATCTAATCTTATGTGAAGTAAGGAACATGGAAAAATATTTGCGAAAGGAAGTAAAGGAAGTCAATGACAATGTTATTAGTCTTAAATCAAGACTAGTAATCATAGAAGATGATTGGAATCCTGTGAAATCTTCTGATCCGGATTCAACTTTGAAGGAAACTCTAAAAGGATAAAATTAGAGTTTCAAAATGGAAAATAAACATCAGTTTTTGATTTCTTTCAATAATTGTATAAGGTCTATTTTGAATAAAACTATATATTATTAATGAATAAAATTATTATTTTATAATTTTTCTTGCGATAGTTTTTCGTTTACATAGCCTGTGCTTGAATGCTTTATATTATTGTTATGTGATTATGGGATGCTTGATTTTGGTTTTCATAACCTTAATATTCGATCTCATATGGTGTGAACCCTTATGATTTGGGTGAATTTTTGGTTTAGCAGGATTAAGTTCTAGCCCATGTTGGTAGGCTTTATCAAAGGATCATAAGGGGTTCCGATTGAAATTAATATGTGAAAAAGTCACAACATGTTGAATCATTTTTGGTTTAGCATAAAAGCATATATGTTTCGGGGTTTCAACTTTTGCATCGCATTAGTTAAAACCGATTTTCAACCTTTCTCTGGTAAAGGTTGGTATTTGTTGTTGTTCTTTTATTTCGGCGGGAGGATGACAACACAACGGGGGAGAGTTCTAATGTGAACTTGCACTTAATGATATATCTTTCGGGGTGAAGAGGATTCAGAATCTGAGGTAACAAATTTGTTAGTTAATCCTTTTCCTGTTTAAGAAAAGCCTGATCTTATTGCATAAATTTATTGTTTTTTCTTAACAAAAATTTCGGTACAATTGATGTTTATTCCATTATTTGTGTATGGATGTATGTGTGTGATTCAATTGTTTCCGGTTAAGAAAAACTATCGTTATCTTTCTCTATGGTTTGGTATCAATTGTTTAGGCTTACGAAATTTCGGTGCAATTGCGGTACTATAATGTCTATGTTTGTTTCAATTGCTTCCGGTTAAGATAAATAATTACGCAAGTTGATTTATTTGGTTTGTATGAATTTTTTATGGCTTAACAAAAAGGTTTTTGGGATCAATTGTTTACTCCAATTCGATTCCAGATAGGAGAAACTAAGTTAATTCTGATCTTAGTTAGACTTATCAAAGTGTAGGATTCGGTTATTCAAGTCTAATCGAATGCCTTAACAAGAAATACTAGTTAACTAACCTAGTACTTGTCTTGTTTAAAGTGAAAGGTCTAAGTTATTATTTGAATAATTACAACCTGGTGAGAAAAATAGAGTTAATTCTGATATTTATTTTGGTCTTCTCAAACAAGCGATTGTATTTGTGCAATCGGTTTAGCAAAAGAACAAAGGTACTTAGTCAATTTATGATTTGCTAAACTATTAGGTAAAATTGCTTCGGGCAATTTATTTTCTTGGTAACATATCAAAACAAAATTACTTTATAGTTTCGGTTTTGATATTGGTTATCTAAAATGGTGTGTGGAACCCTCGTGCTTAACTTTTATAGGTTGCAAGTCTTTTAGATTTGTAAGATCCTTTCGGTTTGTCTTTTATTTGCTCGTACCTTTGTCATTTTGTGACAAAAAGGGGGAGAAATATATGGAGTAAACAAGTGATTTGGTATCACTAAGGAAAGGATAATGGTGCTTAAACGTTATATCTAACGAAAGATTAAAGCATAGACTAAGGGGGAGTAACATATCATATTGATACTTGTGGTTATCTTAACTACAAAGGGAATAACAAAGGCGTGCGGATTGAAAATCTACCTATCTTACCTTTAGGGGAAGTATTAGCTTTGTTATTATAATGTCAACAACATAATTTATGGATTGAATATATACAGGTTATTGTGTTGTTGAAACTTGGAATCAAGCGTATGTGTAATGAATTCTTGTAATTTGTTTATCCATATGATGTAAGAGTTTTATCACTAAAATTGACAAAGAGGGAGATTGTTAGAGCATAGCTCGGTTGAACCCACCAATCGTTGGTATGTCAAGTTTGGTTTTCATATTTTAGTGAACTAAAACTCATTTAAAGAGTCGCTTGATTATATACAAGAGTCAACTTCGTATAGGTTAGCTAGAAAGTTACTAGGATATGAGACTTACAAGTATTAGGTAAAGACTTGAAGAATGTGATGAAGTAAAGAGATACTTGGACGACATCATCCTTCCTCTTCAGGTTAGTAATATTCGACTTGATCTGTTTCATTCCTAACGTATCTTTCAAGTCGTGCATATTGAAAACATAACTGCGGAGCTGTGAATGATTATACTCTAGTTAGACATAGTATTAAGGAATTACAATACGAAGTATAACGTCTATCTTTTGAACTTCGTATATAAGACATCGACATAATCGTATGAATGTTATTGTGATTATTTATGGGTATGGGTAAAGATTTCGTCCTAGAATACAACATTTTACATTCGTTTAAAGGAAGTAGAATTCATAAACTTGTTTTATGAACCGAAGCTTTTTTTTTTGGTAGAACCGTGAAACCCATTAATGGTGATTTGATAGGATAATCAATCACATAGTTCTTGGAAGTCAAAGAACCAATTCTAAACTTGTTTGGAAGTGTGGCAAATCGGTTCCAAGATTGTAAATATGAAGAAGGATTTACAAAGTAAATATGTCGACATACTTTGAACATGTGCAGTAATTCTTATCTTTTATTGTTTAAAGATATTCCTTAATAACTAAAGGAGAATCCCGGATCGAAATAAATTGAGAATCTTTTAATTACGTTTTTTTTTATATGCTTTTAATTTCCAGCAATTAAATGCATATCTTTAGAAAATAAAAATTGGTAATGTGCATTTACTAATTGGAGATTTTCACTGAGATTTCGGTCTATATTTGGACAATGCATTTCCAGGAATTGTGAAAACCGATTTTGGCGTTATTGCATATCTTTGAGAATATTCGGTTTTGGAAATTCCTTGGTGTCCAAACTTCATTGGCCTATAAATATTGAAGTTTGCATTTCGAGCAAACTAATCCTCAGAGCCAGCAAAACTACCTAACTGTTTTGTTACTGGTAGAGTCGTCTATTCGGAGAGGAAAGTACCCTAATTAGGCGAAATCTCTTACCACCGCTCGTTTTAAAGACTTCTTTGGGATTGAGAAGCTCTACGAGTACTGTTGGTGGGAAACTAGATGATTGCGGTTTATTATTAGTTTTCAATTGATTTGATTGACTAACGGTTGTTGAACTTTGATTGCACCTAGTTCGTTTATGCTTGAGAATCTTCTCTTCTGATATAAGATTCACTCAAACTAGGTCGAAGTGTCGACGGGGATCTTTAGAATGTTTGTAGATCTAACGACGTCTTGTGATAATACATCGTTAACAGATTCCGTTCAATGTGTGATTGATCACAAGAGATTCAAGTTGTTTGTGTGCAGGTGTTTACTGAATATCTAAAAAGATTTGAAGACAAAAAAGATATTTGGATTCATAATCTTTTGTGTGCGCAAAACTTGATCGGATGGAGCGATTCAACTATAATCGGTTTATCTTTGTGATAACCTTGATTGATTAGTTGAGTAGATCGGCATCAATATATTGTCTTTGTGACTAAGTATATTGATTGCAAAATCTAAACCCAACTACTTTGATAGTTGTAATTTTTAGATAGATCTCGGACCCGACATAGGAGTTTATTAGTTAAACAGGAAGAGCCTTTGTCAAACTCATATCACGTTGTTTGAAAAGAGTTGTTACCGAACAGATTTGTTATTCCTTTACTGTTTGGAATACGAACTAAAGGAATTATTCCAAGTACATGACTTATTATAAGTTGGAGGCGCAGGAATACTGAGGGAACTAGGTGAACTATATATAGGTTTAGTTGCTTGGTCTCAACTATACGAAGTTGGTTTAGATTTTTTATAGCGACTTAATTCTGGGAGTATTCAATTCTGGACAAGGTCCCGGGGTTTTTCTGCATTTGCGGTTTCCTCGTTAACAAAATCTTATTGTGTCTTTTACTTTTGTATTTCCGCAATTATAATTAGAAGTAAAATACACAAACGTTAATTTCTAATTACTTGATAGCAATCCTATAATGTTTGGTTAAGTCTGAACCTATTATCAAGTAATCATACTTTGTTGTTGTATTGTCTCGATCTTGTATCCATAGTAAATCATGCAATTTATCTTGTTGTCGTATTGTCTCGATCTCGTATCCATAGATGATCACACGAAGTGTGAACCGATTCGTTGTATTGTCTCGACTCAGTCCATAGACAATCACTTTCGGAGAAAGGACTTATAGGTGGAAAACTTTTAGATTGAGGTATATTTGGGTACCCTCGTCTTTTCAGGTATTAATCTCTTTTTTTCCTTCAGAAACAGGGTTCTGGTGAATTTATCATTAAACAATCTACCTCAAGATTTTTCACTTGAAGTGATGATTCAAGTTTATCCAACGAAGCCTTTAATCGGAGATTTTCTTGGTGAATTTCTCCATACTTATCCAAGAATTCAAAAATCTCAGTGTCGGACTCAAACTCTAAATCATAATTTGAGTAGGAAGAAGTTTCTGCTGCGAGAGTTGAAAGTTCATTGCACACGTTGGAAGTATGTGTGATTTTGACAACCTGAGATGACGTTTCTTATATTGAATCATCTGAAGCAATAACCAGAGAGATACTTTTCTCACATCTTTTGCATCTTCTTACAATATCCAGAAGATTCACTTGTGTTTGTCACAGCTTTGAACGCAGATGTTCTGACTGTGTTTTGATCAAGAATTTTTAACTTTCCAACAATAGTATTTCTGGAAAGTGTATCAAGGTTATCTCCCTCAACAATGACATGTTTCTTAGAATCGTATCTAGATGGCAATGATCTGAGAATTTTCATCACAATGTCCTTTTCAGGAATAGTCTTACCCAACGCAAAAGATGTATTAACAATTTCAGACACTTTGTGATTAAACTCATCAAATGAATCTTCATCTGCTATACGAAGGTTTTCCCAATCAGAATTTAGGTTTTGAAGCCAAGCTTCTTTTTCACATGTATTCCCTTCAAATACGGTTTATAATATATCCCAAGCATCTTTAGACCGAGTGCACGTAGTCACATGGTGCTGAAGATCTGGGTAATGGCATGGTTGATTGCATTCAATCCGTCAGAATTTTGCTTTGCAGCAAGAATCTCGACAGCGTCATAATCACCAATATCCTTTGGAATAGTTACAGTGCCTAATGTAACAACCAGAGGATCATAGCCATTAACAACGTAAACCCAATGATTGAAAATCATGCGCTTGAAGAAAAGCACGCATATAAATTTTCCACCACAAGCAATTCGAGACATCGAAGACTGGCGGTACGTTTATAGAGATAACACTTCTGTCCATAGAGTCAGATCGCTACAAACACAGACTTATAAGGTCTTAAACGTGTTTGCCTGCTCTGATTCCGATTGAAAAAGCGGGGGTCTAACAACCATACCCAATATTTATCTTAGCAATCTGTATGGACTAACTCCAATACATTTCCAAGAGAATCAACTAGACAGTCAGACTCGATATTAAGAAAAGTATATCAAAGAATTATATCTCAATTTCTCAATTCAGTCCGCAATCAAACAAATAGGAATTTGCGAGCCCGATTGGATATAAGAAATAACTTGGACGATATCAAAAACCAATATCCAATGGTCAATCAATTTAATCAACAACTAAAGGTTGGATTCACAATTGATTGAACTTATGCACAACTTGTGATATTTCAATTATATTAACAAATATAATGCGGAAAAGAAATAACACATACACCATAAGTTTTGTTAACGAGGAAACCGCAAATGCAAAAAAAAACCCGGGACCTAATCCAGATTTGAACAACACACTGTATTAAGCCGCAACAGACACTAGCCTACTCCAAGTTAACTTCAGACAGGAATTTAGTTGAGCCTTAACCAATCTCTCACTGATCAAGGTAAATTTGCGCTCCTTACGTCTCTGAATCCAAGCAAGACTCTACGCACTTGATTCCATTAGCTGATGTCACCCACAACTAAGAGTTGCTACGACCCAAAGTCGGAGACTTGATAAACCAATCTGTCTCACACAGAAAAGTCTATTGAATAGATAAATATGTCTCCCAAAGATAAACCTATGAGTTTTATTCCGTATTTTGATAAATCAAGGTGAACAGGAAACAATTGATATATCAGACTTATATTCCCGAAGAACATCCTAGAAATATCAATCACCTCACAATAATCTTAATCGTATGGTAGCGAAACAAGATATTGTGGAATCACAAACGATGAGACGAAGATGTTTGTGACTACTTTTTATCTTGTCTATCGGAGATTGAATCTCGAGAAAATCTTAGAGAAGATAATACTCAATCACGATAGAAAACAACAAGATCAGAACACGCAACTACAGAGAAAATAGTTGGGTCTGGCTTCATAATCCCAATGAAGTCTTCAAGTCGTTAACCTACATGGTTTTGTAAAAATCTAAGGTTAAAGGAGAATCGACTCTAGTCGCAACTAGTATCACACATGAGGTGTGGGGATTAGGCTTCCCAGTTGCTAGAGTTCTCACTTATATTGTCTTCAAATCAGGGTTTGCAATCAATGTTACCTTGGTAATAAAGCATTCAATATTCACCGTTAGATGAAAACCTGATTAGACTCAAGCTAATATCTTTCAACCGTTAGATCGAACTTAGCTTGTTACACACAAATGAAAAGTGACTTCATTTAGATACGAGTAACCATACCTAAACGTGTACACCTTTGTTGGCTCAATAATAGTTAACTGAAGTTAGCCATATGAACACTTTCGCATCAACCTGATTTATCTTAACCATAACTAGTTCAAATTACTCAAATGAAACTAGTTCTAGAGTTGGACGATTGTTTATATTCTCATAGAAGTATAAAAAGACACAATTGAAGCAAACTCGATTTTGATTCACTCGAATCAAGTCATGAAAATCATAGCCACGGTTTGCAAAAGATTGCATTCCTTATTATATAAATGTATTAGTTCATGAACAAATCGATTTTAGAACATCATCCACTCAAGTATGCAAACGGGTATGCATACCTTAGTGGCCGGACTAAGTTTAGGTTCGCCAGTATGCAAATGGGTATGCATACCACCAAACTCGGCAAAAATTCCCGGACCTGAACCACACGCCAGTACGCGTATCGGTACACGTACAAGGTTCCCAGACTTTCACAAACCAACCAGTACGCGTACGGGTATGCATACCATGGTTTCCGGACCTGGACTACATATATGCAAGTACACATACTATGCTTATATCCAACTGTTCTAAACTCTTATTTCAACCACTGAAACATTCTTGGAAGACGACAATAGTTGTCTCACACAAACTATTAGCTTCAAAGCAATTTTCAAGTGATCGGATGATCAATACCAAACATTCCGAGTCTACATCAAATGACTGTCTCACACATATCATGTAAGATGTTACAAGGCGATTTTCACATGATCATCTTTTGACCTTCGTCAAGAATATAAGATGAACTTGGTTAAAGCGAAAGCTTACCAACACATATTTCGAGAAATATGTAAGCGAGTTAAACTCAGCTCAAAATATCAAATGTGCATAATTGAAGATAAGTTCAAGTCTCAACATACCTTTTGTTGATGAAGTTCCACAAGCTCCCCTTACTAGTTCTTCGTCTTCAATTAATGAACGTCGTGAAGTCTAATGCTCAACTACACTTTATATCCTAATCCGAGACTTAGCTATAAGTAGACTAGAAATCAAGACTTATAGTTTTGGCAAATAAACTTGACAAACAAGCTTGAGATAGCAACGCTTGCGAGTTCGACCGAGCAGTGCTCTAACAAGATCTACTCATCATACACTCCGTAAGATTTTCATATATTGAGTCATACCGATTAAAATTATCTCTTTGTTCGTAACTAGCGTGGACATTAATTTAAATCGATATTCAGGATACAAATCCATGAGATTTGCTAAGGTCCTACAAAACCCTTCTTTTTCATAAAGAAAGGTCACTCATTGTTGTTTTCTTGGGAATGGGGGAGTGTTCTTAAATGAACTTGTACTTAATTATTATATCTTTGTGGGGAGTGTGACTGTGGAATTTACAGGAGATGCTTATATCTTAAATCTCCTAGATGAGCGCTAAGTATTTTCTTACTATGTGATATCATCTAAATAAAGTTGATATGTAAACACCTTGGAATCTTGACGTATCTTTTGGTTGTATTCATTACGATACCATGATTTTCGTATCTTTGCCATTTTTGTTGACAAAAAGGGGGAGAATTATTTGGTAGTTTCGCACTACATACATATGGTTTACAGATCATTATATAAGGGGGGCGAATCAATAATCTATAGGTTTCACCTATTATGAAAAAGATGTAAGTATTGATTAAGGGGGAGAAACATATCACCGTAGTGTTACTTCAAAGTTGGGACACAATTGAATTTTGGAGAAGATAATAATACTATGTTTCCGTATAACGACGTTTGAGAACATTTGTTTCCAAAGTTGTTATCGCTACGGATCTTCAACAACAACGATGCTGAGTTGAACACATTCAGAATCATTGCAACTTGAAGTAACGAATAATTCAAGGAGTTGAAGAAACCAAAGAAATTAAGCATGATGGATTCGAGGAATTTTTAAAGATTTATATTTTTATCCATATGTATTGATAGTTTTGTCACTAAAATTGACAAAGGGGGAGATTGTTAGAGCATTGCTAGGTAGAACTCACAAGTGTTGCTATCTCAAGCTTGCCGTCAAATTTAGTTGTCAAAACTATATCTTGATTTCTAGTTTACAATTAATTAAGTCTCATATTAGGATATAAGTGTAGTTGAGAAACGGACATCACGGTGGTCATCATTGTGTTTTACCGTCTGAAAGCGAAGATCAATCGAAGCTTTTGGAGAACTTCTTCAACAAAAGGTAGGTGAAGATTGAAGCACCTATTTCTCAAGTTGTATTCATATTTATATCTATGAGACGATGTCACATAAATAGCTAGACTATCATAAGCATATCAATAATTTTGATTCAAGATTCATCTTGTAAATAGTTCTCGAAATATGACTAAGCTTAATGAACATTGTTCATACTTGATGAATTTTGGTTAAGGACAATTTGTTGTTCGTAATCAAAATCATGATTCAAGTTTTATAATTCGAAAATAGCCTGAAACAGTGATATGTGTCATTGATGTTATTCGGGAATGTTTCGAATCAATTTAGAGAAATATAGAACTACTATAGATTCGGATATAAGACAGTGTACATATCAGTCTTACAAACTGGGAAAACTGTTATAAGTATGAAGCCGTAATGCATGTACTCAGTACACGAAACAGAGTAGCTATATGTCGACAAACCGATTTTTGGTACACTTATTCGTATGCACAACTGTAAAAGTATGGGAACTCGTGAATCCGGATTGGTATGCAAACCAGTACGCATACAAGAAAAAAAGTGTGGGTTACAGAACCGATTTGGTATTCATACTGGTACACGTACTAGAAAAGTTATGTGGACTCCGGAACGTGGTTATGTTTAAATGGTATTCATACCAGTACACATACCACAAAAGTTATGTGGACTCAAGAACTCGGCTATTCTTAAATGGTATCCATACCAATATGCATACCGAAGAAGTTCTGTGGACTCCGGAACTCGGTTATGTCTTAAGGTTTACATACAGTTACACGTACAATAACATAATTGTTCACGAACAGGTTAAGGCTAAGTCCTATAGGCTATACTGAGCTGCTAGATTAGCCTAAAAGTGTTGCAGCTCAAAAAAAAGTGTTGTCTATTTGTTAACACTAGTTCTCTCTCCTAGCATTTGCTCGCAGTTGAACTAGCAACGAGATAGTAGCGCAGAATGGTTCAACGCTACAAAAATTACCTTTTCGCTGAATGGTTCAACGCAGATTAATTTATTTTTTGATCTGACGTCTCAGATTGGTTGCGTTGAACCAAACAACACTGGGCGTTGAACCAAACAACGTTGGACTGACGTGGACTGTTAATCTAGTAGCTAGATTAGCACTCCCATAGGACTTAGGAGGTAGTCCTAGCTGATGTGGACTGCTAATATAGCTGCTATATTACCACACCATATGACTTGGCCTAAGTGATTGTACCTTGTACACCTACTTACCATGTTGATTAAATTCTTATGTACATAAAATTATTTCTCCGAGATAATTTGCATTTGAATAATCTCTAAAAACACCATAGACATATTTGATCACTTGATCGTGTTTCGAATTAAGTCTTAAGTGTTTATGAAAATGCTCAAGCTTATAGTTCAGTTGGCTAGCTTCAGTTAACCATTCATGAGCGTGGTCTTATACATGGTTCGTTTACGGTTCATCCTAACCATTTGTGTGTATATCTTGTTATGTAAATCAGATTCAAAGATTCATCTAACGGTTGATATTCTTTGCTTGGTTCCAAAGCTATCTATGCTTAAACCTAAAGCAACTTATGCTTTGAATGTCTATAAAAGGGGAACTTCAAGAACCTAGGATCTTTGAATCCCGGAACTACTTTTCTTGGCGTGTCCTAGTTGTAACTAGAGTCGTCCTCTTCCTAAAACCCTTTTTAGGGTTTAGCGACTACAAAAACTTCACAGGGGTTCGTGAAGCCAGGTCCAGATATTGTTTATCTTGATAGCTCGAGTATCCTAATATTATTTGATTGTTGAGCTGCTCACTTGAACAAGATAGATAGAAATCATCAAAGGTCTCAGACTTTGTTGATTCCACAAGTTTTATACTTGTGAGGTGAATAATAATCTAGGATGCACTTTGGGTTGCATAAATCCGAATTTTGAGGTTAGCTAGACTTTGTCTATTTTTATCGATTTCCATCACCTTGATCAAAATTTTTGATCGCAAAGAAAATCACATATATGCTTATCTGTGGGAGGAAGATTGGTTTAAAATCTTCAATTGAGTTGAAGCAACTCTTAGTTGGTATGACGTCATCTAAGGGAATCAACTGCTCGGAGTCCTGCCGGGATTCAAGAGGCGTAAGGAACGCATCTGTAACTTATTTGCTCGGAGGGTTTAATTCGGTCTCAACTACATTCCATTCCGAAGTTAATTGGTAGCATGCTAATGTCTGTAGCTGGTTAATACAGTTTGGTGTTCAATCCGGACTAGGTCCCGGGGTTTTTCTGCATTTGGTATCCTCGTTAACAAAACTTCTGGTGTCTGTGTTATTTCTTTTTCCGTGTTATATTGTTTATCTTTATAACTGAAATATCACGGGTTGTGCGTTAATCAATCAAAGTAGGTACATCCATCCTTGTTTGTTGGATACGACTTGATTGATACTTGGAAATTGATCTTTGGAATCACCGAGTACTCTCACCCGGAAATCAGGTTCACATACTTGTTTCTGTAAACGTTCTGATTGTGAGAGAAAAAGATATAACTCTGGATATTCTTTCTTAATTGGGATTCATTAAGTTGAACTCTCTGAATTGAATTAAAGTTTTTACATATAGGTTGCCCAAGAATAAGTTGGTGGTGTATTTTGGTACCCCCGCATTTTCAAGAACATACATTATGGTCGAGAGTACCGGAACCGTGTATAATGATAGTTCATGGCAAGTGTGCCATATGAGCGTATAAGCATAATCGTGTTCATTTAAAACTTAACACTTGAATTATAATACACATACACAAAGTGAGTTAGTGATCAAAGATGTCTTAGAGGTGTTCATGAGAGCTGTAGAAATTCCAAACATATTTGTGAAATTAGTTTATGTAATCCGCTTAATTCGTACCATGATACACATACCTATGAACTAGTTCGTGAATTCAGGGAGCTAAGGTACGCGTACAAGGTATGTGTACCCTCAAGCTATTCACGAAATCATGCCCCTGAGATACGCATAATGGTTATGCATACCTCCCCCTTTACGAATTTCAGAACCTTAGGGTACGCGTACTGGGTATGCGTACCTACATTGTTCCGGAACTCAGTTGACTAGGGTACGCGTACTGGATATGCGTACTTACCCTTTGTCAAGATTTTAGTAGTTCTAAAAATTATCTTTTCATGCTTTAAAATATTCCTAATTGCCATAGATATAAAATATCATTGTTTGGGAAATTTTCAAATGATCCAATTGAGAAAAAGATAGTTCTTGAACAATAATTTATTTTGAACTAAGATTGTTAAGGATCCATGAACATCCATTTCTTGAATCATATTTTGAGATATTTAACAAGACATCTTGACTCGAAACTTCTTCTTTGTAATATTAAATTTACGAGCAGTCATACGACATAGTCTCATATAGACAGAATGGTAATGCAATGAGTAAATATAATGGTTCGTTCTTCACATACCTCTTTGTAGATGAAGTCCTCCAAATTTCTTCGTATGATCTCCAGTCTTCAATCTTAGTAGACTAGAAATCAAGATATAGTTTTGTGCATATAACATTGACAAAAAGCTTGAGGTGGCAAAACTTGCGAGTTCGACCGAGCAGTGCTCTAATAGTGTAAGGTTACTAACACCCTTTAAGAATTGTATATGTATTCCACCTCAACCAGCCTTATTTTGCATCCCAAACTACATCATAAAACAGAACGAAGAACATATACTTCTACCAAGTTAAACCTTCGATTTGTAAATTACATCTCAAACCCATCTTTGTGTAAATGTCAGCACGTTGAAACATTATCTTCAAAACATATTTCTCCACCCGAATAATAAAGTGGGGGTCTAACAACCTCACCCAATATTTTGCTTAGCAATCTGAATGGAATAACTCCAATATACTTTCAAGAGAATCAACGGACAGTCAGACTCAATCTTAAGAAAAGTATATCAAGGAGTTATATCTCAATTTCTCGATTCAATACTTACTCAAGCAAATAGCAGTTTGCGAGTCTAATTGAATACAAGAGAAATTAACTTGAACGGTACCAAAGACCAATGTTCAAGGATCAATCAACAACTAAAGGTTGCATTTACCAATTGATCAATTCAACGCACAACTTGTGATATTTCAATATTATAACAAAATATAATGCGGAAAATAATAACATAGACCTAGAAGTTTTGTTAACGAGGAAACCGTAAATGCAGAAAAACCCTGGGACATAGTCTAGATTGAACACACACTGTATTAAGTTGCTACAGACACTAGCCTACTACAAACTAACTTCGATCTGGATTGTAGTTGAACCCCAATCAATTTCACACTTATCCAAGGTACAGTTGTGCACCTTACGTCTCTGATCCCAGCAGGATACTACGCACTTGATTCCCTTAGCTGATCTCACCCACAACTAAGAGTTGCTACGACCCAAAGTCGAAAACTTTAATAAACAAATTTGTATCACACAGAAAAGTCAACAGGAATTGATAAATCTGTCCCCCACAGAAATACCTACGGATTTTGTTATGTCTTTTGATAAATCAAGGTGAATAGGAACCAATTGATATACCGGACTTATATTTCCGAAGAACAGCTTAGAAATATCAATCACCTCACAATAATATTAATCGACTAGCGAAACAAGATATTGTGAAATCACAAACGATGAGACGAAGATGTTTGTGACTACTTTTCTATCTTGCCTATCGGAGAAATTAATCTCGAGCCAATTTTACAATTGTACTCAATACGATAGAAACAACAAGATCAGATCACACAACTACAGAGAAAATAGTTGGGTCTGGCTTCACAATCCCAATGAAGTCTTCAAGTCATTAACCTACAGGGTCTTGGTAGAAACCTAAGGTTAAAGGAAATCGACTCTAGCTTATACAACTAGTATCACACAGGAGGTGTGGGGGGTTAGGTTTTCCAGTTGCTAGAGTTCTTCTTTATATAGTCTTCAAATCAGGGTTTGCAATCAATGCGACCTTGGTAACAAAGCATTCAATATTCACCGTTATATGAAAACCTGATTAGATTCAAGCTAATATCTTTCAATCGTTAGATCGAATCTTAGCTTGTTATACACAAATGAAATTCACAATCATTAGGTTTGTGTAACCGTACCTAAACGTGTAAACCTAGTTGGTTCAACAGTAGTTGACAAAATGGTTAGCCATATGAGCACTTTCATATCAACCTTATTCATTTTCCCCATAACTAGTCCAAATGACTCAAATGAACTAGTTCTAGAGTTGTTCAATTGCTTAGATCTTATAGAAGTATACAAGACACAATTGAAGCAAAATTGGTTTTGATTCACTCGAATCAATTCATGAACATTATAGCCACAGTTTGCAAATTGCATTCCTTATTATAAAGTAACACACTTAAGTATGTGTACTTAATTAACCGGATTTGAGTTTTTTTTTGTTTTCAAACTCGGCAGAAACGGACGTGAACTTTCCGCTAGTATGCGTACGAGTACGCATACTTAGGTAACCAGATTGAGTTGGTTTTTGATTTCCAAACTCAGCAGAAATTCACGGTCGTGAACTTCCGCCAGTATGCGTACGGGTACGCATACTTACCCAATCAACATCAACCATTTAGTAAACACACAAGTATGCATACATTTGGTTCTGTTTTGGACTTATACACTAATGTGCGAACACACTAAATGCTTATATCCAAAGATGGTTACATGTTCTAAACTCTTTATTTCAATCATTGAAACATTTTTAGAGGATGTTATATAGAGGTTATTCACACTCCAGGTTTCATCAAAGAGATTTTCAAGAGATTGAAACAATCAACATGACTTTCGTCACTTGTAAAGATGAACTTGGCCAAAGCGAAAGCTTACCAACACATATTTCGAGAAATAGATAAGCGAGATAAACTCGTCTTGAAATAGAAAATTGTATAATCGAAGTCTATATAGCAATACGACTTTTGTCTCAAGATAGGAGATAGAGTAGATAGACTTTTGAGTGATAGATAAGTTCAAGTCTCCATATACCTTTTAGTCGATGAAGATCCACCAGTTCCTTGAGTAGTTCTTCGTCTTTGCATGATGAACGCCGTGGAGTCTAGAGCTCAACTACACTTTTTATCCTAGTCCGAGACTTAGCTATAATTAGACTAGAAATCAAGACTTATAGTTTTGGAAACTAAACTTGACAAACAAGCTTGAGATAGCAACGCTTGCGAGTTCGACCGAGCAGTGCTCTAATAAAACTATTCTTCAATACTAGGTTCAATCACACCCTCCGTCCAAGGGATTTGATACCAATTATTGATAATATTGACAACCTCCGAGCACAGTTGGAACACATGATCACGAAGGACAATTGGTGATTTAAACCAAACATGGGAGAAATAAGTAGATAACATAAGATAAAAAAACCACACAACACAACACAAGATATACATGGTTCACCTTTACATGCTACATCCATGGTCAACACCACCAGAGAAACTTATATTATTATCAAAGATCATTTCATGCTCTATCCCCATCCAAATACAAGACTCAAACAATTAACAAGACATACCCGAAAAGAAGAAAACACCATTGAAGAAACCACATAAATCAACTCTATAAACCATTCTTCAAACCAGCCTCATGTCTTGTTTTCCACACTTTCTTCAGAGTTGCTAATAGCATAGGAGAAACATGAAAACTAGAAACTTGGTTTAGGGCCGAAAAAATAGAACACCAAAATCCTCTATCTACAAGTTTTTATCTCACAACGATGTTGACCTTTACTGTGGTACTCGACCCTCCCTACAAAGAGATTTCTTAAGCACAAGGATTTACCTTTCTCCTAGGTTTAATATTTACAAACCTACAATTATAGTTATATATATAAAGAACACAAACTTGGCCACCAAGTATCAGTCTCCGATTAGGAAACTAAACTCTTTCCTAAATTCTATCAAACATAGATTAGGAAGTCCATCTCAATGTGGAAACGAACCAATAATGGAAAACCCATCTCAATATGAAAAATGCCTAAAACATAACAAAAATAGAGGTTCTTAGATGGATATAATAAAGATTAGCAAAGTTGGTATTATAGGTTAACTTGGATGGATAATAAAGATTAACAAAGTTCTTTATATACGGTGACATTGAAAATACAAAAATTATGACACAGTTCACACTTATAAATGTTATTATACTCGCAAGAAATAGGAATTCATTGATAAAAAGGGCTCAGAACATTTAAGGTATTATCGGCACGGAAAGCATTCTAATACGCACATCGAGCAAACTATTTAAGTAACATCATCGCCCTTTCCTGTCTAAATTTATTAGTTCTCAAATCTCTTCGGCAACAATAATTAAGGTTATAAGGAAAAGGTAAATAGTCAGTATGTAGCTAATACCATCAGTTACATCATCTAGTTGAAACATCACGAACCTGAGACTATGCATCAATTACTGAGATCTGCATAATTCCAATTTCTAAACAAATAGCTTACCGGGACTCTGCCGACTTCTGACATATCCCCACTGAATTCGGTCAGCATAAGTGTAGATGAAAAAATATAACATCTACCCATACTGACAGCTGTACAAGTCCTACGAGCTAGAGTGATGAGAGAGAAACTAGGTTGAGGTCGGGCAGACGAGTCTTTAGTACGTGCAAGATTTAGAGGACATCATACTCTCATAATCTCGACCTGAAGAAGAAGACGAAACCACGTACACGATATGAGTTTTGGATCCCAAATTGAAGATAGAGACCGGAGATACAACTAGAAGTCAGGACTGGGATCCCACGACCTGGAATAAGGGTCTCGTGACAAGGAGTACTACCCAGGTCGAGGAGATCATTCGATAAGGAAGTAATGTTTGAGTGGCGTCATCTCCATCTAGATTAAGGTAGTTTCCAATTAGACGTGCTTCATGTGTGATAGCTACGCTAATATAAATAGCCAGAAATGCTACGCTTGCAAACCAAGTACAATTTACTCCCTTTGTTTCAAAAAGACTGTCCGTTTTGACTTTGCCAAAATATTAAGGAGACCGTAATATTTTACTTGACTTCCCTTAGTCACTTACCTATTTTATTTTAATAAAAATGATAGCAATAAAAAACTACCTAAAATTGTTACGAGGATTATAAATACAAAATATAAAAAGAAAATTAAAAGATATCGAATTTTATAGAGTATAAATTTTATAAGGAATTTAATTTTGGATCTAAATATATATTTTCTTAAAATGAATGAGGGATATATTTGTTTCCTTAATTATACAAATTTCTTTAATATTTTAGATCCGGTCCCGTTAAAAATGAATTTATGAATACTAAAAGTATTAGAGAGTTTATTGAAAATATACGAATATAAACAGAAGTTGGACACAATTTTGAAAATGACGAAAATGGAATAGATGACAGTCTTTTTGAAACAGAGGGAATACACAACTTTTACTGGTCAATAAGAAATACTTTTCAGTGATTCTCTCTCTTGGGACTTTTTGGACTGACAATCTGACTAACAGAGAACGTAACCTTCATTCCCCTGCACCAGTTCGAATCAAGATTTTCACCTGTAAGAATACCATAATTGATCAGGATTGGTGATCAACTAGACGAATCATCACACCATAACTCTATGTAGGTAAATATACGAAGTCTCTACTCCCGCGACACGAAATATGCATCTCCAATAACGCTTCGTTGCTAACTAAGCTTCTCTTTTTATTATATTGAAATGAAAAAGTGTTAGTTCTGAGGTGTTCACTTTTATGCTTGAGGAGCAAGTATGGAAATCCAATAGTATATCAAAGATCCAGTGAAAGTCAAACAAGTATTGTATTTTAGACGGGAATGAGGATTGTTGTTCAAAGTCCAACCAGTAACGGAACCCTTAAAACCACACCAACAATCACTTATGACTTACCACCAGCATACGATTTAAAAGGAAATCTCCACTAGAAGTGAGGTTGTTGAGTGTTGATGCAGCTGGTGCCTATAATGAGATAACTTTTGAATACCAAATATTTAACATACACGTGGCATGATCTGAGCAAACATATGCAAGATAGCAGAGTGGTCCCGGAGGCGTCTGGGTATATGTGAAGTAGAGGATCCATCCTTCACTTACTTTATCTCACCACGAAGAGAGCCAAGATGAACGATGCTGAAGCAGGCTATCTAGTAGCATATGCACGTGGCTGTTGTCGGCACGCCAGAAACGATTGAGCAGTCTACTCAGCATTAAATACAATGAACAAATGATCAAGCACGTAGTCATTATTCACGTGGATCCAGTGTACGTGGCATCATCTGGATGGAGTTAATGAAGCGCCAAGAAAAGGTACCAAATAAGCACAGGACCATCCGATCACAATGGACCATATGATAGCGATCTAGGGGAGCTAAAACACTCATCTCCATTTCAAGAGAAAGGGCATGCAATTACTGAGAGAAAACTAGATTAGAGATTAGACTTGTAATCGATATTAAAAGAAAGAATACAATACTTAGTGTATTAGTTCGATTTATTACCTTCGATAGTAGAAAAGATCTTGTAACCTCACTCATAACCGATACAATCACACCTCATTATCTCGTGGATGTAGGTGAAAGCCGAATCACGTACAGGGTGTTAGTCCTCAAGGGAGTTGGGGGAGTTGGGTGTAGTTTGGTTTTTTCCTGTTAGTCGTGGGGGAGTTCAAAAGAGTCTCTCGAAATCTCTGTTAGTCGTGGGAGAGTTTAGAAGAGTCTCCCGAACTCCCTAGAAAACCCTGTTAGTCGTGGGGGAGTTTGAAAGAAACTCTCAAACTCCCTGTTAGTCGTTAAAATTAGAATGATAGGGAGTTGGTGTTTTTGGGGGAGTTCTGGGGAGTTCTAGGGAGTTTATAGTGTATCTTTTCCTCACTCCAAATCTCTCAAAAAAGTAGAGATTTCTGGAGAGTCTCTCAAATTCCCCACACTCAAAACACCAAACTCTCTCAAACTCCCCACACTTTCTTACACTCCCTCAAAATCCCCAAGATTCAAAATACATTAAACTCCCCCAAACTCACTCGTAGACTAACCCCCTGGTAATCTCTTATGTCGCTTGTTAATTTAGTTGCATTTATATCATTTATCTTGCTTGCTTATATATATATGCTTAGCTATATTTATCATCGGCATTATCACTTACGTATATTTATCCCTTAGCATCGGCTCCATCGATGCATCAATATATACTTGGTATATGATTCTCTGAGCTGATCACATTGCGTGAACTTTCCGAAAAAATAGTAGTCACCTAACTAAAGTGTTTATCTATCCCAAAATTTATCAAATTACAAAGAAAGAAAGATGGAAAAAAAAAACTTGCAAAAAGATTTTTCAGTTTTAGTATAAAGCCTATATTATCCTTTGGTATGTGAAAGACCAGAAGTAACTGACATCTGAAACTCCCACACCCAACAATTTTGTTGATGAGTACATAACTAATTAGTCAAAGGGAGATTCTACGCTCACCGTATTTTATCCCGCAGTTTCTCCCTAGAGGAGATCTGATGATTGAGATAAAAGTGGTCTCAACATTAGGATATGGAGCAGTGGGACCGGTCCCTGATTTGTCTCTGTCAGGAGACTTTGCAGGATTAACCACTCGGTACAAGTAGCATTTTTTTTAGTCAAATCAACGTTAATGGGCACGTAACTAATTAGTCAAATCAACGATTGAGGGTCTAGTTTTTATCTTGCCAATATTCTTTTGCACCCGAAAAAAGAAGGTAACTTGTGCGCCTTAACTCTAAAAGCTTGGACCTGGTAAATGGGAAGTGAAGTCATTCTTAAGTTTCTTTAATTCGACCCTAATTTGGAAGGAGGCTTTTGGATCAAGGGAGTGGAAAGCTCGTGCTAGACTCGCCTAATTCGACCTATTCAATAGGTTCCTATAAGTCAGACAGAACTATCCTCACACATAACCCACGTTTCAAAACAAAAGAATAATCACCTTTTTATACTTCTTTTTCCTATTAATCGTGAAGAACACTCGTAAACCCTAAAACCCAATTCCATATATTCATCTAATGCAAAACCATCAAGATTTTGAATACTTCATCACCCAAATTATATCTTCGAAAAAGGTACGACGATAATGATGGGTGAATATCTATCTAGACTATGAAGGTTGGGAATAACTTTTAAAGCCAAGAAAATCAAATTAAACATTTTGTGAATATGTGAATATACCAAAAGAGTTTGTTGGGAACGAAAAGTTCTAGATACCCAAGTAAATAAATCATGATTTTTTTTTTGTGTTTATTTTTATAAAAAGGAAAATCCATTTGTAAAACCTTGGTTCCTTCCTACCAGTATTAGAGAAACTAAACATTCACTCACAACAAAAAACGTGAATACCAAATTTCTATATCATGTAGGTGATGGTGAAATGCAATATTTCACTACTTCTTGAGTGCCGGTGAAATAGAACGTTTCAATGCCATCTTAGTGAGGGTGGTAGATCGGTCTTTTATAAGTTGCTTAGTTTTAACATCCTATACAGTTAGGTACTTCCGGCTCTTGAATGTTGGCGGTTCTAGCTTGGAAATGCAATTGGCGCAGGGACACTGATGAGTTCATTCTTTGTGAAGGAGAGTTGCTAATGGAACAACCTTAACTTCCAAATTAAGTATAAAATTAGTAAGAATAATCAATCAAACCTGAAGGAAATCAATGGACAATGGAATATTATGTTTCACCATCACCTGAGTGGAAGGGAAATGTCATATTGCACCGTATCTTGGGTGGAAGTGAACTGTTAATTTTCACCGCCACTCGTCTAGTAGAGAAATTAAGTATTCACGTTCTGAAATGTGCACTTGAATGCTTCAGTTCACTACCTTTGGTTTGAACGAACCAAGGTCATGCATATTGAATTTATTCATCAATAGTACTATAATACATAAAAACAAGAGAGAATCATGCTCATGGAAATAGAAGATTCTCCGTTTCTATTAAACTGACGTACATTTGATGATAGAGATTAACAAATTGTTTAAGTGATTTTCTTAGGTCTGAACTGGAAACGGGAGAACTAAGAGTTCTTAGTTAACTCTGACTCTTCCGCTCCCTAAAATGACAGTTGCGTGGGTTAGCATAAATCTCTCTTGAGTTAGCTGTAAACGGTATTTTGGTTCAGAAAATACTAAAATCTAACTCATTCATAAATCAGCGAGTTGAGTACGAGTTGCCCACTCCCTTGATCAAAAAAAAAAACTTCCCTATAACAAAAGTATTATTGCGTACCTAAAAATCCGATTTGAGTAAGCGAAAGGTCATTTGATTTGATTCTGGAATTTGTTTCTGAATTTCTAAATTATTCTGGATTACCGTATGATAGAATCCTCAAGCGTCTCAATTACATTCGGTCAGTCCTCAAGGTGTTCACAAGCATTTAAAACTGATTGTTCGTTTAATAATCCGTTGCAGAACCCAAAAAAAAGAACAAGAATCTGATTGTAGGATAGTAAGATAGTAAGTAATACTTGTATTATATGTGACTGAAAAAGCTAAAAGTGACAAAAGGGGCAGCGTCATAGTATATGCCATATGGACTAGGCTATTTTACTCTCTTTTTCTCATTTGGTGTAGAAGCGCATAAATCCGTAGTAACCAAATTGTACAAATATTACACGCATCTTTAAAAAAGAAAAAAAAAATCATGAACATGTAATCTAGAATAACTACATGTTCATGAGAAGAAATATATTGAGATAAGTTCGCCACCCCCACGACAGACCATAACACTTATCTCCTCAAGTTCTCAACGATGTATGAAGCGTAAAGGTTCCTGGACAATAACAAATAAATCACACAGTAAACAAAACTGCAGCAGTTACAATCTAATTTCGGCTGAATCATACACTGATTAGTGAAGATTATGAGACTTAAAAGTCAATTCTAAGGATGTATAAGCTGCTGACGAAGCATTAGCAAGTGGTTGAAGTTAACCCAACGCCGAAAGAACAAAGAGAAGATGACTTACATGGAGTGTTGGATAGCTTCATAGGCAGCAGAGGCTGGCAGAAAATCGTTAACAGCAACTTCCTTGTTCTCATTTTTCTTGTCTGATTTCCATTGGGTTAAAAAAAGAAGAAGAGAAGTTCAGATAAGGCAAGGTAAACTTAAGTAAGCTGTAGTTAATGCACTTTTTATGTGTAAATGGATCTCTAACACAAAAGGTTGGCTTACAATCTTCAAAAAAACGACGAATCTCAGCCAGACGATGAGGTGCGAGTTCACTAATATCACATATATGTCGGTATTCAGGATCATCAGCACACACAGCAATAATTTTGTCATCTTTCTCTCCCTGTATCAATTGAAAAAAGGGATGCATTTAAGATTCCCTTCATAAACCAGGAAAATGTTAAGCCAGTGCAGTGCATGGCGTGAATATTACCTGATCGATCATAGGCATGAGACCAATGGCTTTAGCTCGAAGAAAACATCCAGGAAGAATTGGTTCCTGCAAGGTGCTTCCAAGACAACGATGTACAAGTAAGCCATGTTCTGAATACTAAGTACACCTTTAAGGTTTGAGTAACTACAACAAGATTTAGACTTTTTTTTACGGTACGACTAAAACAGATCACTGAACTGATGATGTAAAATGTCAATTTACCTGCATGAGAACCAAGACATCCATAGGGTCATTATCCTCGCACAGAGTACGTGGGATGAAGCCATAGTTGTGGGGATACACCACTGATGAGTACAACACACGGTCTACCTGCAATCAAATCCCAAGTAACATCTCATATGAGAACGATGAGTGCTTGGGTGGAGAAGATGGGTAAGCAAAGGATTGTTGATTACCTTAATCAATCCAGTCTTTTTGTCCAGTTCGTATTTCACCTTACTCCCTTTCCCAATTTCGACCACCTGCAAGAAGTAGATATCAGGAAACCTATTTTGAAATATAACAATTATTCGAACTTTTCAATCCTGAAATAAAACCCAGTGGCTTTTCCCTTTTTATTTGATAAATAAGAACATAGTGCATGAACAACAATGGATTGGTGACACATAAAGAAGGCATGGAAGCACAAAAGATAAGTTTACAAGTTACAACACTAGCTTCTCTCTTGATTCTCACAACTATTAAATAAAAAGATTTCGAGACAGTTCTTATGTTATCAGTGAAAATAAATATGTATAGTAGGTAATTTTACTTAGTGAAAAAAAAGCTAAGTTATAAGAAAGAACTTTTCAGTGTGTTTTCACCATTACTAGTTATAGTAGATATGTTGAAAGAGGATACAGTACTATAGCATCATTAAAGATATGGTCATACAAGATATTTACTAATCAAATTTCACTTTGATATCAAAGCCTAATGATTTTCTTGAATTGAAATTGTGTAATGCAGGTTGGTAATCTTACACAGTTGAATATGACCGGAGCTTCTGGTCCTGCATCATATTAAAAATGTTCATGAGAGTCGTGAGATACAAAATTATCTAGAACAAAGAAATGTAGGCTAAAACACTGTGATAGAATATTGTTAAAAGATTATGCGTGTACCTATTTCAAGATCATGCCAAGGGTGTGCTGCAACTGATCTCCTGGACATGGATGAAAGTATCCTTTCATTAAGAGGTGCACGTACTGCTGGGGCAGCCTTCTTTGGAGCTGCAGTGGTAGCCACCGGTGTTTCAATAGGAGGTGCAGTTATTGATGCAGTAGCCTTCTTTGGAGCTTCGTTGGTAGCCGCTGGAGTGTCAAGAGGTGGAGCCATTTCTAATCTGTAATTCATACCGGGAAAAAAAAATGAATTATGAGTTTAATCGCAAAATTTGTCCCAAATCTCACGTGGAAAGTGCCCAAAATCACATCTAATAATACTTCTATAGCAGAAAATGTTACAAATCTTTCTTTCCAACACTTCACCCGTAAAAAAAAAACTCTTGCAAAACTTGAATTCAACGATCAAGTTAAAGTACAATACAAACGGATTAGAACCAAGAATTAGAGGAAAAACAGAACAAAATTCACCGATTTTGCTGAAACTCAATCTTTAGTTTTCTATTTGTAAGATCTTCAGGTTTTTATAATAATTACAGAGTAGCCTCTAATGGCGGCAGAAGTTAACCTTCTACATTCTAATAAACACTGTTCATTGTGTAATTTCCTAGAAATAAATGTAGATCTACAAAGACAAAACGAAAATTCCATGATAAATTTTCTAAACAGCAAAACAAAATCATCAAATGTTTTGAAAACCTTCAACAATGAACTTCTCATCTTCATATATAATAAACAACAAAACTCAAGAAAAATGGTTGAAAATAAGAAATACTTCAACAAGAAAAGAAAAAAAACTGATCAAAAACTGAAAAAAAAAATCAAACAACAAAAAAATTTAATGATACAAATTAAAATCAGATCCCTAAAGGAAAACAACCAAATCCATAAACTATCAAGAAAATCAAAGAGAACAATTAGAAAATTGAACAAAATGCATCGTAAAGAAAACTAACCTGAGAAAATCGAAATGCGAAGTAACACCGACAGAGCTTCTGAAAAAGAAAAAGAGAGAGGTATGGAGACCAGAATATGAAATCTGGAATTTGGAATGAGAAGGAGGAGGAAAATGGAAAGGACGAAAAGCGTGAATGAGAAACCCTAGAAAACGCAAATAAGTAGACAGACAAGAGGGCTGAGAATTCCCGCTTTCTTTCTTCTCTTACTTATATAACACACTCTCCTCTCGTCTGTTTTCGTACGTTACTGGAGAATTCAGAGATGGGTTGAGTGAGTCAGCATCAAAAGGGAATTCCTACCTACAGCATATCCGTAAGCACCAAATAATACGTGATTCCAGATCAGCAATTATAATACACGTGGTGACATTTAATTGGTTTGTTTTGAGTAAAGGGAAACAGGAATAGACGGAATAACGAACGGTAGTTTTGAATTTAGGATTGGTTTTTTTTAGATAGAGTAAAAACTTTTGAGAGAGTCACAGGTCTCGTGGTCGTGGCTCGAACAATGCGACGTTTTCTTAGACTTAGTCTAATGGTACTCCAAGATCCAGGATTTGGAGGAAAAAGCGTGGTCTAATGTGTTACTGTTACGGAGATTCCCAATTGATCCAAGCGATTGTTTGGATTTAATCTGGGTGCAATCCAGGCACGCCATTAGAAATGGCGCACCCAAAAAGTGTCATGCGCCATTACAAAAGGCGTGTTGTGGCATATTCGAAAATTTTGTTCCCTCGTACGTCGTTAGAAAAGACGCGACACGGTATTTCAAAAGGCGTCCACTGGTGACGCCATTACAAATGGCGCGTCGTATTTATACTTATTTGACCTTTTTTCTCTAACACCATGTTTACACCCGCAGGTTATACGACAAACTATGTGCGTATACTTTCTACCAGGTTCCTACACCGGTTTACACTGTAATGTTAAACGACGAGTTATTTACGTATACTTTCTCATATCCCAATTTAGTAGTTGAAAGCACTCAGACCAATCAATTTAAGCCGTTATCATTAAGTCATCTACACACTGTTTTTCACCACAATTTCGGATAAAAATCTCGTTATCCTTATCAACACACTGTAACAGCAAGATTCTGTAAAAGGGGATTTCATTTATAAATAATAACAATTATTTCCTATAAATACACTCCATCAACCACTCAAAGAAATACATCATAAAATTAGTGGCGATCCTTCTTGTCTACCCGATTAAAAATGGATTATAATCGCAAGGGAAAACAAATTGTGTGTGTAGAAGTAAACCAAATTTGTCCGCTCTGTTTCCTCGATGACCATTCAGCCATGCAATGCCCTTGGATGTAATCCAAGTGCACGCAAAAGGGTTGTGCTGGCATCAAATTGTTACTAGAATCGGGACCTGGACAGAGTAGGTACCTTCGTTGCCAATTCGACAATTGTCGTGAAGAAGCTCAATGGTTGGAGGATGCAATCAAGTCCAGAGATGATAAAAAGATTAACGAATTTTGCAAAAACTTCAAACAAAAAGGGATGATTAAGGTTGAACATGAAAAGGGGGCGTCATGCCCAGTCACTGGATGTAGGTTTTTTATGAAACTGCATCGTTCTAAAGATAAGAACACCTATGGTGCACATTTTTGGTTATGTCCTAGCTGTCATTTGGTGGAATGGGCCGAGTAAGTACATTTGAGTTTGCTCATTGATTTATGGTGTTATATTTTGTGTTTATGATGTAATGTTTAATCATATGTTTTATTCGGGTCAATGACGCCCGGTCTGTTGTAATGTTTATGATTTATGTACTGTGTGCTATTTACGTTTTTTATGTATGTTAACGTTTATTTGAGTTTCTTTATGTTTGTGTTATTTAAAACCTCCTTTTCATCCAGCGACCAACGTGTTGGTAAACACATTTCATCCGGTGAATATTTGCACCTAAGTCGTCAAACTCCCAAACCACGAGATTCCAAACCACTTTATTCCATTCCACGTGTATGATAACAAATCAAAAGGGAAAACTGCATAATTCAATGCTCATCTATACACTGTTGTCTGACATCCAAGTGGTGGACAACTCCATCGGGTGTGATTTGAAAACACACTGTGACGGGTGATGATTGAAGATGTCAGAGACACTACTATTCCACATCTAATCTGTTGTACTATGTATCAGTCTTTATCTGCCAGATAACAGAAATAAATCACGCAACAGAAAATGGCATGTAAAATAATGGCCGACAAGTGATGACACCTCTTTCTTGCAAGTTCCCCTTATTTCAAATCTATTCCTTTGTAGGATTTCAAAATTACGTTTAAACCCATTGTAGAATTTTATTATAAATCTTTGAAGAACGCGTCACAATTCAATTATCTCTGGAGGTTTAGTGCTCTCTAAACTCAACCAACAGATAAAGTATTTTCCCTCCCAATTTTTCAAAGTCACCTATTTTATTTCCACCACAATAATCACTCACGATGCCACGATTTACAATGCATGAAGATAACGCTCTAGTCATAAGTTATTGTAAGGTTGTAGATATGAATCATGATACAGAAAATCCTCAGGCGGGTATGGCGTTTTGATGTCGAGTGAGGGAAGACTTTTTTATTCAAATTGGGAATGGAAGCGTTTGGTATTCTTCTATACGTATCCAACACCGCGTTAGCATGCTAAAAAGGATTTGTGGTCTTTTTAGGCAGTATCGGGCTCTTGCAAATGGTAATCGTTCCCAGGCGATGGCCATGTATGAGGCGGAATTAGGGCAACCTTTCAAACATTTCGCGGCCAGTTATTTTTTTGGTACTCACATATAAATTAAAATCTTGTTCTCTTGAGATGTTTATGCATGGATAATATTGTTTGTTCGAAATCGTAAAATGTTTATGATGTTATGTGTTTTCTTGCTTATTTCAACAAGTAACGCACAACTTTTGAAATAAATACTTTTATTTTAAACCTCATAGTACATTAGAACAACATAATTAATTAGTCTCGTGAGGGTTAAAACACAGATTTGACCCACAATAACTTTTGATGATGTTGTAATGTCTTAAGCCTCTTCTCCATTTAGATTTCCCAGAAACGGAGGAGGAATCTCCGCAGTATCATATTCATCAGCAAATGTATTCTTAAATATTTCATACACCGTTCCATGTGTCAACAATATACCCTCCGCCTCATATGCAGTTTTTCCCAGTTGGTACTGCGTAAAATTCATTTTTGGTGTTAGTATACGGTTAATGTGTGAAAAAATAACGTAAATGCATTTTTGTGTAATCTCCATGACTATCATAAAGGTACCGTTCGGTGTATGATGACGGTTGGGGGTATGCGAACTCTCTCCGTTGTCGCATATATCTAGCGATAATTGACTCCATAATACAGCTAAAATAAAGTCAAATTTTTAATTTTTATGTATCAAGACATGGCATACAAATTTAACTGTGTGGTTTGTTCTAAAATATACTATGAAAGACACTTAAATTTAATAAGACGAAAAAAAAAACATAATATGTATAAGACGATGTGCAACTAAAATTAAGATAAACAAACTACATATTAAACAAGAACACACATTTATAAACATGTACCAAGCCATAGATAATTAACACATTTTTAACTAGTTTCATTACATTGGAGGAAAAAACTGAGTGTTTGGCACAACATCCATATCAGCACTATCTTCACCTATCTGGCCACTACCATGAACACTACCCTGCCAACTCCCACCTAAGCTTAGGCCTAACAAATCAAAAGAGTTTAGTGAATCACTGTTATTTGGCGAGCTCTGCTCCATTGGCATGGGGGGCTGAACATGAACGTTACTTTCAAGACCGTAAGGGACATAACACGCATTAGATGTACCAGGATCTCCTGTTTGTCGCTTACGACGGTGTTGGGTTTCCTCCAATGATACACCCGCGTCATAAGTGCGGGCATTAGTTTGTTCTTCCTGACTATGATGTGTAGTGTTGGTGTTATACAAGTCTCGTCGACGAGACTCATCGAACACTGTCTGTCTAGTAGAGAGGAGGCACCAGTAAGTGTCCGCCGCAAACTGGGCCATTTCTTCCTAAAAAATTAAGATTAAGTTTGTTAACATACTAATGTAATAAGGTATACTTCTCAAATGAAAATGATAATGGAAAATAACTGGTCTAACCTTTGAGACATTCATATTAGAAAAATTGTATGGGTTTGGTTGCCTCGAGACTGGAACTAGATCTTCAACCGAGTCTTTGTAGAATGGCACATCCCATTGTACGCTTGGTAGTTGTGTCATGGACGGTCCGGCTTGGTGGTATTTGTATGACTGGGAAGACATGGTAGGTGGTGGGTATTGGGGCATCAAACTCCGGGGTATACCAATGTGCCCCACTCCAATATCATCACGTGTGTTTAGGTGAGTTGTTTCTGTCAAAAGAGCTCCCACGCTATGACTTGTCCAAAACTGAGAATATAAGTCTGCAGAGACATAATGAAAGTGGTCACCATTGACAAGATCTGTCTGATTAGACACCGTATCTAGACTAGGGGGATTACATGGGATAACTATTACCCCTGCAACCTGCCCCATACATCTCTCAGCCAAATAAGCAGTAACTCTTGTTCCGTCCTTAACATCCTTGAAAACAAATCTCCTCTTAGACATCTCAAGTGCTATCTGAAAGTGTTCAGTTTGTTGGTGTGAGCTATCCCCGAACCAAGGATCCCAAATTACCGCGTCTCCCATCCTCATGTCTATCTGAGAGCGTGAATCAGACACAGAGTGTTTGTGAAGATCTACCTGTCCCCCCCCCCCCCCCCCACTTAAGGTTCGTGCCAGAAAATAAAGAAATAGCTGGGTGTGCATCAAGTTTATCATCTTCTAGATCGTCTTTTAGAACAGGCTGAAAATTACGAAAATAAAAATAATACCAGAATTCTAAGATCATCCACATCCCACCCATATCTGATCGTACGCACGAACTCCATTCATCCATATGTTTATACAAATTACCCAAAATTGGAGTACCCCAATCATAAGAACCTACCTCTTCCAAATCATCCAACACTGAACACCACCGTTTATCTACTGTACCGGTACAGTTGGGAATCAAAAAAGACCCAATACACCAAAGCAAGAACATCCTAGTCAAATCATCGGAAATGTCGGTGTTATCAGCAGGAGGTTTCCTACTTACAATGTAATTAGCCAAGTGAGAAAGACGGATGGTAAGTGCCTTTGACTCATAGTCGCCACTTTTCTTCTCAAAATGTTTTCTAACTGCCAAATGATCTAACACAACCTGGAAATATTTATCATCCATAGCTATAATTTCTTCAGACGTGGGTGTTTCGATTGGTAATTGTGGGATTGGTTTACCTCCTCCAATTGGAATACCGGTCAACCGATAGAAATCTAAAGGGGTCAAACCTATCTCAAACTCACAGAAATGAAAGGTTCTAGTCTTCTTCCACCACCTCTCAAGTAAAGCTTCAATTAATCCATTATCCGTATACTTAAATTTAAATTGAAACACGGAAGAAAAGCCACACATATGAAGCAAGAGCAGTACACGAGGGTTATTAGCAACCACAATCTGGTAAAAATCATTTACCGTGGTCCAGCTACCCCTAAATTTAAAACGTCTATGCTTCAAGTTCTCACATTTATGCTGTAAACGGACATTATTCTGAGATATTTCAGATAACTTCTCAAACCTAGACAAATCGATATGCTCCATAATTGCCTAAAAGAAACAATAACCACAATCAAAATTTTAATAACAAACAAACATCCACCGATATTATCTATGCACAATCAAATTCACATTACGTATGAACAACCCCCATATGAAAACATCAAACAAAATCATATTGTCAACATCATATTCACCCATGTAATCTTCCACACATTATATATGCTCAATTCAACTTCAATCAATCAAATAACGCCATTGGGGGATTCAACTTCAATCAATCAAATAATTTGTGTTTCACCTAAATTAACCCAAATATCCAAAACCCTAATTTCAAAGGAATAATTTTCAAATCAATTAAAACTTTGTGCTACTATTCCATGACAATATAAGCAATTCAATGATCCGATTATGAGTAACTATCATGAACAACAAATAAAGAAAATCAATCAAAATTAAAATTTGTTACCTAGTTTTGATTTGTTGATGAAAATCAACAAAAATACCACCCAAAGTTTCCCTTTACCGGCTGGAACAAACCCTATTGAGATTATACCTAAACACCCACCAATTTGTTACGACACACCATTGAATCTTCTTAACCCGTTTCTTATTTTTTGTTGAAAGAACTAAACATACAGAAGAGAAGAAGAGTCGCTACGTGTTTCAGGATTTAACCCTGACAGGCCATTACAAATGGCGTGTGGACCGGTCAACGAAGTCAATACGCCATTCCTAATGGAGCGTGCTATTATTTCAATGATACGCCATTTCTAATGGCGTGCCGCGCCAATTCTAAAGGCGTTCCAATGCCGGATCCTGGGTTACCACTGCGGCTAGGTAAAGCGTTTTGCTGACGTGGTTCCAGGATTCAGCTTGAATCCTGGAGGACCATTAGACCCAGTCTTACGCGTTTCTAGATCCACGCGCTACGCGAAATAATAGGTGGCCTGACATTTTCCAACACAAATCTCCAAACAGTATGGAAATAAGGGATACGTAATCTGGATAAAACAATCCGGTAGATCTTGTTCTTGGGAGCACGAGGTTATATCGGACATCGGTGCTAATTACCGGTTCTTGTGTTGATGATTTTCCCCTCTCTAGAACGGTCCCAGATAGATAGATGGTATTCAAAGGTAGAGAATCCAATACAACCATACTTGGAATAAACCCACAAGGATTCTTTTCCTTTTAATTCCCAGTGAAGTAGCAATGGATATTATCATTCCTTTTGAAATCGAATGTGATTCTAGACCCATCATTGATGCGCAGGGCATGGAAAATTTCTGATGTGGACGATGTAACCCACTTGCTTAGCGGGACCGTATTGGTTTAAATACTGTAGTAGGGGTTAAACTTGGATACGTTCACTGAGGTTGTTTTCAGTTACAGTGTCTTGAGATTTACTATTTGATCATTTGAGCTGTTTTGTTAAGTCATACTACAGACATGGATATTTTGTCTATTGCCTGAGACCATATAATGTCGGTGATTGTTGCAAGTGAACTAACAATGCATTTGTTCATCATCATACAGTATATATTTGTTGTTCCAACTGACTCATATAAGATATAACAACTAACTGGTAATATATTTATGCTGACCTATCATAAATTAGTTAAGGAGTCCTAGGATACCATTTGTCACTCAACCAACAGACTTGGAGTGTGAGATTTCTCTCTTCTAGGGGATGGAATGATATAATCAAGTTGGTACCTAAGATCCACACTGGAAATAAAACACATAGCAACTTGTCGCTTAATTGAATATATTTTCATTTTAGATTTTACAAGTTCTAGTTTTGTCATGGTTAATCATTTTTACTTTGGTGAGACAGGTAATAACACGGCACATGCTATTCAAATATGTATGACCGCATCGATATGATTAATTTTGCAAAACATCTTCTCCCTTAAAGACCTTGACAAAATAAGTTTTCACGTTAAACGATGATGAAATTCTCGATTCCTATTAGCCGGATTTTTTTTTGATGCAAAGAGAAGATTTATATTAAATTTAAAACTTGTCTGACATAATGAAGGACTCTAAAATTGTAGGATATTGGCTTAACCAAATACCCGACACACCCTCTTTACGGGCATACTTAGCTAATTCATCTGCACACTTATTAGCTAATCTATTTGTGTACGTACATATCCAACTTTCAAAATAAAAAAGACACGACTTAATATCTTCAACAATGCCTCTATACTCCCATGGAATTGACAGTTCTTTGCCATTGATAGTTGTTACTAGAGGTTGATAATCGATCTCTAACACAATCTTCTTAAAGCCAAGAGAATGCGCCCACTCCACAGCCTCCAATGCAGCTAGACACTCCATGAATTCTGAGCCCGAGACTTTACTGAAGAATCTGCAACTTTAAGCTAAATGGTACCAACATCATTACGAATTATTAGACCATATCCCCCATTCTTAACTACAGAACAGTAAGAAGCATCACGGTTTATTTTAACAAAGCCAGCAAAAGGTGGTAGCCACTTGTGCAAGGGGGTATTAGTAACTAGTTTGCTATTGTTTCTGGTAACACTAGCTGCACTGTTGAGAAACTTCTTGATCCTGTCAATAAGGGATTGTACTGTGCAGTTTTTATTTCCAAAAACCAGATCGCATCTGCACTTCCAGATATGCCAGGCAATAGTTGCCATCTTACTGACTAAATCCTCATCATTTACAAACCAGCTAAGGATCCAATCTTTGGTATTAGTAAACTTCCCATCTCTGCATCTATATCCAATGGTGTTGAACCAGATCACCCTAGCGAAGGGACAATACAGAAGCAAGTGTAAACTATTTTCTTCCACGTTTTGCATCTCTGACACTTAGTATCTTCTTGTCTGTAATTTCTATTCAATCTTTCTTTAGATGGGAGAATCTCCTTCATACACTTCAAGATAAATAGTTTTATCCTTGGGATGACATTTATTTACCAAACCTGCTTCCACATAGAAGAACAGTAAGCTTGAGATTGATCTTCTCCATGATGATATTTCTGATTATACAGAGCATAATAAGCAGACTTTACTGTGAAAGTCCAATTTTTTTTAAGAGTCCAGACTAGCTTGTTTTTACAACTTCTTGGAATCCTCATGTTGATAATAAGAGCTGCAGTATTGTTGTCAAAAAGATTCCGGATAACATCAGTTTTCCAGCATTTGTTGGTGTTGTCAATGAGCTTGGAAACATAAGTAATTTCCTGATGATTTGTAGCTGAAGATGAAGGAATTGGAACTTCGTATAAACCAACTACCCATCTGTCCTTTCAGACTAATATTTTTTGCCCATCCCCCAAAGACCAGAAACTATATCTTCTTATGAACTCAAATTCGCTGCTGATGCTTTTCCAACTCCAAGTATAGTCTTTCTTCTTCTGACAATGAAGGGGAAAAGAGTTTTTGAAGTATTTCCCCTACATAGATAAAGACCACAATGTATCCTCAACAGTGCATAGCCTCCAAGCTGTTTTAGCCAAGAGAGCATGGTTAAAACAATGAAGGTCTCTGAAATTCAGACCGCCATCAACATATGTTTTACACATACCTTTAAAAGAAGTAAGAGAAACTCCTTTTTTAGGAGGTTTATTCCACCAGAATCTAAGTTGAAGAGAGTTCATTGTCTTGATAGTGTCTTCAGGAATCTTGAAGGATTGCATTTGATGAAGAGGGATAGTGTTTAAAACATGTTCGACCATCACATATCTCCCTGCTTGAGATTCTATCTTCCCGTTCCATTTAGATAATATATAATTCATATTATCAATAAGATGGTTAAACTTTACCTTCTTTTTCTTTCCTAAGAAAAGTGGGACTCCCAAATATCTTTCATTATCTTCCATGGCTTGACTTGTAGAAAATCGATGATGTCTTTGCATTCGTCTGGACATAGGTTTTTGCTAAAAGAGATACTCGATTTCTGATTGTTCAAGAATTGGCCAGAGGATGAAGAAAAAATACCTAAAATGTGTTGTAGCTGACTAATATTTGCTTGATTTGCCTTCACAAAAATTAGACAATCATCGGCGAATAAGAAATGACTTATCTGTGGTGCCCTTTGCGCAATATTTATTCCTTTAATCTTCTTAGATGTTTCAGCTACTACCATAACACGAGAAAAAACTTCCATTGCGATGATGAATAAATAAGGTGAAATTGGATCACCTTGGCGATACCCCTAGAAGGATGGAATGAAGAACAAGGAGACCCTTTAAGTAAAACCGAAATTTCTGTTGTACTAATGCATTGAAGAATTAATGAACGCCACTGCTCACTAAAACCCATCTTCTTCATTACTGCCATTAAGAAGTCCCACTCAAGCCTATCAAAGGCTTTTGACATGTCTATCTTTAAAGCCAGATGACTAACTCCTTTCTTCTTTCTTTTCAGAGTATGCATAATCTCATGTACAAGAGAGATGTTATCTGAAATTAATCTTCCCGGAACATATGTTGACTGAAGTGGAGATATGACTTTGTTTAAAATAGTTGTCAATCTTCTAGCCAAGAGCTTAGATATTAACTTGTAAGAAGTATTACTTAGAGTAATAGGTCTATAATCTGAAGGAGATGAGGGAGCCTTGACCTTTGGAACAAGCATTATTCTTGTCTTGTTAATCTCTTTACTGATAAAACCAGAAATAAAAAAAAATTGAACCATTTGAATAACCTCAGTCTTGATGATATTCCATTGAGTCTGGTAAAATCCTGGTGGAAAACCATCAGGTCCCGGAGCTTTCCATGGTTCCATACTATGCAGCGAGTCATAAATCTCCTTCTCAGATGGTACTCTTTTAAGAAAGACATTATCTTCATCAGTGATTATGTTTTGAACATAACCTAGCAATTCCTCATTGATAACTGGGTTTGTAGTTGTGTTGATACTTTGAAAATGATCAGTCAGAAGAGCTGCCAGAGATTCCCTATCGGAACACCACTATCCATCTTTATCTTTGAAAGCATTTATTCTGTTTCTGGATCTCCTCTTGTTAGCATTAACATGGTGTACTTTTGTGTTTGAGTCCACTTCCTTAAAGAAAGTGTCTGTAGACTTCTGCATCCAACACTCTTTTCTTATATCTTCCCATTTTTCAATCTCAGACTCCACCTGAGTGACAGAAGAAGCAATGATATCGGCTTCACTAGAAGAAAAAGAAGCAGCTTCAGAATTATGATGGAGAGTATCTAACTGAGCATACAAGTTTTTGATATTGGTGTTAATATTCCCGAAAACCTCCATGTTCCAAAGTCTTCCTTCTAGTAAAAACTAGTTTCTGGTTCAATTTAAAAGCAGCTGAACCATGTACTTCCTTTTCCCAGGCTTGTTCAATTTGCTCTTTACAGGAAGAATTTTGTAGCCAACAAGCAAAAAAATTCCAGTTTCTACTAGAAACAAAATTGTTAGAATACAGACTAAGCATTATAGGTGTATGATCAGATCCATAATGAGTCAAATGAGAAAGCTTTGTATCAGGGAAGGACAAAATCCATTCATCATTAGTAAGGGCCCTATCAAGTCTAGATTTTATCCTACCAATTCCATGCTTATTATTTTTCCAGGTAAAAGACTTCCCATTGTAACTCAAATCAGTAAGACCGGCATCATAGATATTCTGAATCGCATACTGAGACCTAGAGCTAGATGCAGTATTTCTATAATCTCTATCTTCCTCATTAAAAGTAACATTTAAAGCACCAATAAGAACCCACGACAGATTAACTTCTTGTCCAAGCTCTTTTATAAAATCCCATTGTTCTCTTTTTTCTACTGGTTTACAAGAGCCATAAACACACGAGAGAAGCCATTCTGACTTAGAGGGATATTTTTTACTATGCAGTGAAACATATTTTTAGAAGACTGTAATTATTCAAAGTGAAAATCATTCTTCCACAAATCTAGTTGTTTCAATAATCCTTGAATTCTTATTTATGGGTGTAAAAGACGAATAAAAATAGATATTATTTTAATATCCAAGAATATTAAAGATACTGTCCTAATATCCTTAGTCCGGTATTTTATCCAAAGTTTTATTTTTTAGTGCAACTAATTTCACAACATTTGACTAATATGCCCCCTCTATGTTCCCGGCTTGGATTTGATTTACACGTAGACTTCCTTTCTCTTTCTGAAAATTTCTCTCAACAGTTCCATGTTACCACAACCATTTTTTTTTTTGAATCAGTAAAGAAAGGAATATATTGATAAAAGAAAAAGTATAAAGGTTATACCACCCTAAACAAAGTACAGATAAACAAAGGAACGAAACTAATTTGGTAACGCACTACCAAACTTAGTTACAATCAAAGTAAATTTTACACCATTCTTTCAAAACATCTGAGGAGTTGATAGATTCAAACTCCTTGAAAGTTAAAGCCCAAAAGAATAAGTAATAAACGGCATTCTTCACCACATCTTTAGCATTATGCTTTTGATCCGTAAAAAATATGTCATTTCTTTCTTTACAAATGCTCCATAAATTTTTTGCCGGAATCATATTCCAAACTGCAGTACTGTTGTGTTGCAGAAGATGCGATGCATTTAAAACAAAAGTAGTATCACTAGGCATAGAAAAAAACCAATGCAGTTTACCCAAAAACTCATCCCAAACTGATCTAGCAAAACTGCAATGGAGAAACATGTGAGCGACATATTCATTCTCATTGTAAAACAAGCAAGTACCTGGCACATCCACTCCTCTTCTAATAAGAAAATCTCTTGTTGATATTTGTCATGAGAAATTAGCCATAAGAAGAAAGTGATTCTTGGAGGACACTTCAACTTACATATATGACCAGAGGTAGAGTTAACAGGAACAACATCATTTTCCAGAATAAGATTATCATATAAAAACTTAATATAAAATTGCTTGTCTTTAGTCAGAGACCATTGAAGCTCATCCTCATCACTCTGGTTAAAACTGAAAGAATCTAGGTCATAAGAAAGCATATTCAACTCCACATTTCCAGCAGCATTGACTCTTATAGGCAATTTGAAGTCCCACGTAATAGAATTATCAACAGCAACACCCATATCAGCAACAAATAAGTGTTTTCCTCTAGTGAGAGCATATAAATTTGGGTGACATGTTTTGATAGGGTAATCATACATCCAATTATCATCCCATATTCTAGTATTAGAGTCATTGTTCACTTTAAATTTCATATACCTGAGGAAAGTTGTGTTGTATTCATAATAGTTTTCCAAACAAAAGTACCAAAAGAGCATTTTGGAGTCTTTGTAATCCAAAAAACCTCACTAAAACCATATTTTTCAGTAGTAATGGGTTTCCGAAGAGAATTTTCTTCAACTGCATACCTTCAAGACCATTTAGACATAAGAGCTTGATTAAACTTTTGAAGATTTTTAATTCCCAAACCACCAAACTTTTTTCTTCTACATAAAACAACCCACTTTACTGGATGAATTTTTCTTATATCTTTCTTGTCATGCCAAAGAAAATCTCGCATTATCTTCTCAAGCTTCTTAATGAAGATATAGGTATCTCAATAAGAGACATATAGTAAACATGCAAACTAGACAAGATATTGTTAATGAGTGTAATTTTCCTATCTCTAGAAAGTAAAGTATTTTTCCAGCCAACCAACTTAACCAATTTAGCAATACCACTACTTTTATCCCCCAAAGGTAGACCCAAGTAAGTAGTAGGAAGAACACCATTATAGCAACCAAGAATATAAGAAAAAACAGATAAATTGTTGTAGTAATGAGGTTCAAACTCTCGGACTTGTGAAGGATAATTTTTTAGACTTAATAAATAATTATACAAAATATTAACAATTTGGGCGAGAGGTAACCAAGACACTAGATTCCACTACTACGCAAAATTATGATAAATATTTCAAAACTCTATTCAATTCTTAAGTCCTCTTTTATCTTTAATTCACTATCAATCATACAAATTCTCAAACATTATTTGTAAACCTTAAGCATAGGTTATCAAGAGATTAAACCAAGCATAACCTATCAAACTGAATAAAAAATAATTAAGACAATCATTCAAACAATTTAAAACTCCGCAAAAGCAGCGATTAGGTGAATTATATAATTAAATGAAATAGTTACCCATTTATGTTGCGTGAATAGCTTCCTCCATTGCCTTGGTTACGAGGGAATTAGCTCATCATAGTATAAATGCTCTCAAAATAATTTATTATGACTCAAAAATGATTTACAAATGATGAGAAGAAGAGAAAATGGTGTAAACTGCAATCTGCGACGCACAAAAAGCGTCTCAGAATGAAGATAAATGACAAGTGCTGCTACTATTTAGACTGTGCTGCGACCCACGCTTGCGAGTCGTTTCACTGTTGATAAACGACCGCTTCTGCTAGTCCGTTCTTCATGTTCTTCCTCTTCATCAATGGCAGCAGCAGCAGCAGAGAAAAATGGTGATTCTCCCTCTGCAGCCTTCTCTCCTCTCCTCCCAACTCTCGACCGCCCTTATACTCGACCCAAGGAGTTAATTTATACCCAACATCAGCATTTAATCCCTCGCAATAACTCCATATAATCCTTCATTATTCGGTTTAAAGAAAAATATTCTAAAAATATTTTCTTCCCTGTTTTGTTTGATCACGCGTCTGCAGCTGAAAAATCACCTTAATTGTCTTCTAAAAGGTCCAAAAGTGTGCTAGAGTCCTCCATGCATCATCATAACACGTCCGAATCCCTCAAAAATCCTCTCAAACCCGTGACTGCCTTGTTCTCTGATGATGACTTGTTTAGCCGATTCTAGCCAAATTCGATCGACCAGAACGCTTGCAATAGGTTTATATATATCCTAGGAAAAATCTCACCAAGTTTCAGCCATTTAATCACCCTAAAACACCTTCAAAATTTGATCGAAAATTCTGCCAGTTGAAAGGAAGCTTTTCCCGCCAATTTTGATTTTTCAAATAAAGAAGATGACCTCCCCCTAATCCTGTACGGGTGTCCCTTTAGCAATTTGGGTTGAAATAGTAATTCTTGGGTGGAAATAGTAATTTTTCTGGGTTCCTCCGGGATATTTCTGGGACGTTTCCGGTGCATTTCTGGGGTGCCTTTAATACTTTATCCTGGGGTGTAAATCATCACTTTTTGAGCAACTCTTTCCATACAAGGGTATTTTCTCCAAAAACACCTAAACAAACATAAAAACACAATATTAGTACAAAAATAGAGTTCCACCAATACAGACATTGAGGAAAAATTAGACACAAAAATGTGTCTATCATAAATCACTATCACATCCAACTCCATATATCTGAATTGTAGCAAAGTTAATCTTTGAACAGTGAGCAATTCAAAAGAAAGCAACACCAATCTAAGACTTTTCACCTATTCCACATCAGCATCTAGAAAGATCAGGGTGTCATCTGCAAATTGCAAATGACTGACCATCATACCATCTGACTTGAATTGAAAACCAGTAAGAATACCTTGATCTTGAGCCTGTTTAATCATAAAATTTATAGCTTCACCCACTAAAAGAAATAAAAAGGGAGAAATTGGATCACCCTGTCTTAAGCCTTTCTTAATCTTGAAATAACCTGAAGCACTTCCATTTACTAGAACAGAGAACCTAGCATATTCAACACATCTTCTAATCCATCCCCTCCATTTAACACTAAAACCCATTAGAGTGAAAGTTTCATCAAGAAAATCTCAATTAACATGGTCAAAAGCTTTCTCAAAGTTAATATTGCACAAGATACCAGGTTTGCCACTTCTGATTCTTGAATCAATCAAGTCGTTAGCCATTAAGACACCATCTAGAATCTGTCTTTTCCTGATGAAAGCAGTTTGATCAGAAGAAATAATGCCATAAAGGCATTACTTAAATCACTCAGCAAGAATCTTAGAAACAATCTTGTAAGCACCATGAACCAAGCTAATAGGTCTAATATCCTTAATTTCCTCTAAAGTATATTTCTTAGGAATCATAGCAATGAAAGTATTCTTTAATCTCCAGTCCAAAAAATTATCATGTGGTAATTCCTTAAGAACATTCATGAAATCCACCCTGAGCACATCCCAACAAAGACAATAAAAACTTATTAGAAAAGCATCTAGACCAGGTGTTTTATTTTTCCCAAGCATCTTCTTAGCAGCAACACATTTCTCTTCCTCAATATCTCTTTCTAACCAATTACTTCTTCCTCCAGAAATTGTAGAAAAGTGCATGCCTTCCATAGAAACAGTTCTAGGATTCTGAGTTTGAAAAATATTTTGAAAAAAATGAGACAATAACATCTTTAATTTCATTCTCATCAGAAGTTAAAATGTCATTTACCTTAATGGAGCTGATGTAACTTCTTCTTCTCCTGTCATTGGCAATCCTATGAAAGTATTTGGTATTGTTTTCAAAATCTTTGATATGAGTCACTCTTGACCTACTTCTCCACTTCTCAACTATATTGATTATAAGCTTGCAGTACTCTTGCCTTACTCAGCATCCAAATCCACAAATTCACAACCGCTTCCATAACCTTTCCTAAATATTTGAGTCGAACAGAGGGGTGTTTTGAGTTTACAATTTTGGACGCAAACACCATTACTGATTTGGTGTAAATACTATGAAAACAAGATGAGGTTGAATCAATCTCACTGATACCCAATTTGTTTACTTTCAATTTCACTGTACAAATAGCTTCTTTCTTAATAATATGATATGCAACATGTTATTATTAAAGTTGCGAAGCATCTTCTAACTCCACCAGCGATTTGTTGGGAATTGTATTAAAATATTCCTCAGGCGTATATTTAAGGGCTTGGACAACTAGTGCTTATGTTTAAATAAGAAAAATTAAAGAACGACATTTCTAATATTTCTTTTGTAAACATGAACTTGCTGGGTTTATGTTGTCTTTTAAATCAAAAATTGGTTTAGATTTGTGTTGTTGGCGACACTAGTGATGGTGGTGACGGTGGTGAAATATTTTTGTAGGTGGCCATGGTATAATGAGAAGATAACTGATTAGCTTCTCAAATATTTTTACTTGATAAGAATTTAAATTGTATTGTAGATTACTAGTGGTTTAAACCTGGATGAAACCATGTATACTAGGTATTTAATCTAGATTTTAACCTGGATGAAACCAGTTTCATCCTGCACATTCTAACAAAAAATATTTTTGTCAAGATGTGTCTGGTTTCATCTTACATATTCTGACAAATAAACATGTTTTGCTTAGGATGTATCAGGTTTCATCATTTTAGATATTTTATTTTATGTTGAAGGTGATGATGGTGTTTGCTGCATTTTATATTTTAAAGGTGGTAGTGGCAGTATTGTGGTGTTTTGTTACGGTTTATGTTGGTAACGGTGGTGGTTGCGCTATATCTTCATATCTTTTTAGGCCAAGATGCACCTAGTTTTATCAAATTTATTTTTGAATAATTTATTTTTCTTAGTTTAAGTCAGGATGCATCCAGTTTCATCATAGTTATTTTTTGATTAACTTTTGTAATCTTACCTTAAGCCACGACGTAATCAGTTTCATCCTAACTATTTTTTGTCGAAAAAATACTTTCGAATTTACTGTCAACAATGGATCTTGTTTGAAGATTATTTAAGATTCTTTCCAAAAATATAAATTTTTATGAATATAGATATATATTTTGAAAGTTATGGATTTTTTTTGTGAATTGTGTTTAAGAAAATGAAGAGAAAAAACATAAAGATAAGGGATATGATTGTTTAGGATCTTTGGTGTCCGTTTCACCCATTCCTAATATTTACTTGTCTACTAAAATTATATTTTAGGAATATTTGGACAATTAACTCATTTCCTCCCGATTTTGTTAGTTAGAGTTTCAAATTGTTGGGAGGTTTAGATAATAAATTATGAGAAGGAGAAACCCCGCGTATGTTTAAACGTGCAATATCTTAATCATCTTTATTAATGGGAACCCTACTTTAAGTTTAATATAATCAACGCGTTTAATCGCTGTAAGCCTGCAATAAGTAATATAATGCGGTTAACTGGAGTTTAATTTAATTCAAAGAATTAATCTGGCCGTATCATGTGGACCTAGTCTGTATACAAATCCATCTCTAAATGTCTGATCATGTATGAGTCGATATAGTCGTCGGTGACAATAAATACCTTCTAAAGATGGCGTGGAAGCAACTCTAGTAATATTCCTACTAGGCTACTACTAGTAGGTATTAAAAAAAAGAAAAAAAGAATCAATTCCTCATCCTGCAATTCTGCATAATATTCATAAATCTTTCTCTCTTTTCTATGTCTATCAAGCTCTTATCACCTCATCTTTTTTTTAACCTGTGTAAGCAACTAGTCTGCACAGTTGTACTCATCGTCTTCACATAAAGAAGAATGCATATGCTTCGCATCTTATAATAAGTAACCTACGGTGGAAGTATATTTTCAATCAGTTCAAAAGAATTTTGCATTTCAATTGCATAAATTGTAAAAAGGAAAAATATATGCAAGAATTATTCAAATCCTAAAAACGTACTGTAGATATATTCCATACTAAACAGCTAATGTTAATGTCGTTTTCAGGCTATTCCCCATTATCCAAATAGCACGTATTTTTTGGCTTGCCTACTTCCACAACTTTAAAATAACGTGAATATTTTTCGAATTCTTTTCATGTTGGTAGGTGTCACATGTCCATTTAATCGCCTAAAATTTTCATGGGACGTGAGCGGTAATGATTGTGGTTCAGTGACTCAACATCACCCAAAATCATTCAGCCTTGCATATTTGCATCAAAGTACGCATCTGCCTTCACTCATAAGGCTTTGCACAACATAAATCTTTTCTTCTTTCTCTCTAATTCTTCATGCCCCCATAAGCATAAGAGATTTTGCTATGTACTTAACCAATTCTCATACAAACCAGCAACATAATGAACACAAAGATATACTGCAGCAAACCCATTTTATTGCACTAAAGGAAGATTACAAAACTCGTCCATCACATGGACCAAAAGCAGACCATTCACCCTCTTGGTGAATGCCTAAAACTCTCTCTAACATGAGACTAACTCTCCTATGTAAGCCTACTGATTTTCCCACTCCTTAGGACTATTTATACAACAAACTCACTGGCCAAACCAAGCACAACACTTGCACACGCATGGAACAACCATGTGTCCCATCAGGTAGTTTCCTTAACCGCCAGCTTGCTTTTCCAACGGCCACCTTTTGTGTTGTCAAGCCAACAGATGCCACATCTGTTCTTGGTGGTTATGAACACTCCACATGGTTATAGACTCACTTTATAACCGTTCTATCTTGTCTCACTTCATTGGCATGCTTGCAAAGCCCGTAACCAACTTATAACCGTCATTTGAGCCGTATTGCACAACTGTTGTGCTTTACTGAATTCTGCCTCGCTCCAACGCCCAGCCATCTTGGCCCTGCATGCTTATCACTCTAAGCTAATGCACAGACAATCCTTATGCTTCAAACATCGAGGCCAACTCGTTAAGCTCACTCTAGTTACTCATGCGTCATATATGCTTCACTTCGCCAATTAGCTTGACAACAACAATGCAACTCTTGCATTACCAACTTGTTTGCATTGTTCAAGCTTTGGCCAGCCTTGAACTAATGCCGTAGACCAAATCTTGATCTATACTTCACTCTTGCATCATCCTTGAGCTTGGGCCAACTCAATTCCATGGATACGCATTGATGCCAACATCGCATGTTGCATCTGTCAACTTTGGCCATGTCTTGCCAATCCTTCAATGAAGCTTCATTGTGTCGGCCAACAAGCTTCATCACTTAGCCAAATGTATTTACAATGTAGTGCTGCACTTGCACTACATTGGCCCTGTGGGTTTATGCCATTCTCGGCACTTGACAGTCTATACAGTAATACCGTTATTATGGCTTACGTTGCGCTATTATAGCTTATGTTGCGCTATTATGGCTTCGCATTGCACCTTTACGGCGGATAACTGACTTGGAATGCAACTCTGTAACGCGTAATCATTGTGCGTCACTTGCAGTACCGTAACAGATCTCCCCCACATAATTCGTTCAACGCCCTCGTTGAATGCAACCAAGTATACTCGTTATACCTGTCCTTGGCCTTGTACGCTTCTGAGCCCTTCTCAGAAATCAGCAAACTTTGTTTGGCCTTTATTCTCGCTAAAACTTTTAAGCCTAGTACCAAATGCCATTACTTAGCTTACTACCTTGCCATTGATCCTACTGACTTGTATTGTTGTTGTCACGTTGATAAGACGTTCTAACTCCCTCTACAATCGCATATCAACACCCAAATGCAACTTGGAAATTCCTCTTGCCAATTCCCTGAATTAGACTTGAATTTCACTTGAATCATTTGCTCCTAAGTGTGCGCAAGCAATGATTCTTCCCAACTGATCACACTGATCATTGCCATTGTCTTATGCCCTCATTTTCCGACTTTAGTTGTACCACGCAACATAACAGGACTTATACAAGACTTGGCTTCAATTCTTCAATCATATGCGCCTTAGACAAATCATGCCATGCCTTAAGGCATGCACCCTATGATTCCGTACCACTCTTGATACGCGCCAAAATCTATAACCTTTGCTGCACTTTGCAAACTTCAGGACTTTCACTAGATTTGGCCTCCAAATCATGTTGCAATCTTCACCTTCTTGGACTTGCATCACTTGTATAACAAAGAACTTGCACCTTGCTATTCTTTTCTTGCATTGTCGTAACATCATGATTGAAATGCATGACTCTGGTATAGTCATGACTTAGGATACCCCTGACATCAGACCGTCTTTTTAGACCAGGCATCCTCTTCACGCGCCTTTGAAACCAGCAATTTAAGCATCACTTGCTCTTTCAAACTGCTACGCGTTAATGTGGCGGAAAAACAACATCACGTTCTTACTAACTATGAGTTACTCTTAACTCATATACTTGATGGACTTACATCTTCATTCTTGCTGCGTTACTCCATGCATTCGCTGCCAAATGCCTTCACACTTCTACATAACTCTCAACAACAAACTCGACCATGCCACCAACTCCTGTATTTGCTTCTTTCACTTTCAGCGTCTTTTATTGCATATTTTGGCTTAATATGCTATGTAGCATCTTCCACGCGAACTAGATTTACTTTGAACGAAAGAGGCAAGATCTTTCACTTCAAATACCTTCATTCACTACTACCTTACATAAAGAGACTTCATTCCAACACCAAGGTCCAATCGGCCCAAACTGAAAGTATACTCAAACTTGAGAAAATGCTCGCGCCAACTGATTGCAACTTGTAAGACCTAACAAGCCTTGCAATACTGACTTCATCTTCGCTTCTAAGCAACAAAGGAAGTGAGACAGCACCTACTGTCCCCAATGTAGCAATTCACTTTGCCACATGCACTCTTCCAACTGATGATATCATGTTGCTTTAGCTTTCATGAAGATTTCTTCAACAATGACCACATGCCATCTTTATGCATCACCACTACTTTTTCCTTCTTTTCCGCATCCACAATTTTCCTAACTTGCATTTCTTCACGCATTATGCACTCTGTCCATATCCAAATCCCATTTGGCGCATGCTATTGTTGCATACATGCTATGCCAATTAGCACTCAAATCTTGACACAAACTTGTGCACCTTTGCACAACTCGAACGGACTTAACTTGGTGATCCTGAGCATCACCATAGAGCTCAGCAAAGTTATATCACTCAATGACTTCCGCGGATAAATCCCTTGGATAATATTAACAAGGCACAGTCCTTGCAAATGAGGCGCCACTGCCTACGTTCCATGAACCAAGAATGCCACATTCTTCTTCAAACTTGGAACTCATTTTTACTGCCCATGCACATCTGGTTACTCTTGTCTTTCCCCTTCTCCAAAATCAACTTCAGTAGCAACAATTGTTGATTTGCAGTTGACAAGAACATCCGCTTGTGGTTATGATCAAATGAAGGTCTTTGGACACCCTTGTCCAAGCATATTGATCCCACTCATAAACCAGGTGCAAGCACACTCCTTGTGCTCATCTAGCATCAACGAAGAACTCTTTGCAAACGCAAGACCGCGGTGTATCGGTTTTCCCCTAACTTGCGCTTCTTTCTTCATCCTTTCCATAAGTTTTATGCTAGATAAGAATTGGCCATCCAATTCTTCTTTTATGGCATCATCATATTGCCACGAACATGCTGGTTCGCAACCAGACTTTGCATTACCACCAAGGTACATGCATTCGAGAGAGATAACTATAATCTTCTATCAACTGGCTACGATGAAAATACTTTCAATCCATCGCATAGACATGTTCTTCATCTACTTTGCCACTGCAAAGGCCATCAACTTCTTTGTATTCAGGAATTTCCCCTAAAATTCCCATTACCTCTTGTAATGTACTCGCTACTGATAACACCACAAAGATATGCATTCTTAATGCATCATCTTCGTATACTTGTGAGAAACATGGACTTTAACACCTGACTTGCACCATATAAGTCAACATACTCCTTAGTTTTTTCATGCCATCACTTGAAAACCCGGTTTTCAATGATTCTTGCACGTTCGTCTAACACTTTGGGATGGAATTTTGCCACCTTTGTCATAAACTTTCATGGCCTGGTGCTACTTCAAGCTTCAAGTTCATTCCAATTGATCTTTCCATACAAGACCAACTTCTTCTAGTCTCCATACTAGTGAAACCCAAACAATTCTTCACTGAATTTGACAAACAAATGACATTAACTTGAGTAAAAGAGAGAAAATTCAGCAACTGTGTCCCCCAACACAGCTCTGATACCGGCTGTCACATGCCCATTTAATCGCTTAAAATTTTCATGAGACATGACCGGCAATGATTGTGGTTCAGTGACTCAACATCACCCAAAATCATTCAGACTTGCATACTTGCATCAAAGTACGCATCTGCCTTCACTCATAAGGCTTTGCACAACAAAAGTCTTTTCTTCTTTCTCTCTAACTCTTCATGCCCCCATAAGCATAAGAGGTTCTGCCATGTACTTAACCAATTCTCACACAAACCAGCAACATAATGAACACAAAGATATACTGCAACAAACCCATTTTATTGCACTAAAGGAAGATTACAAAACTCGTCCATCACATGGACCAAAAACAGACCATTCACCCTCTTGGTGAATGCCTAAAACTCTCTCTAACATGAGACTAACTCTGTTATGTAAGCCTACTGATTTTTCCCACTCCTTAGGACTATTTATACAACAAACTAACTATCCAAAACCGTGCACAACACTTGCACACACATGGAACAACCATGTGTCCCATCAGGTAGTTTCCTTAACCGCCAGCTTGCTTTTCTAACTGCCACCTTTTGTGTTGTCAAGCCAACAGATGCCACATCTGTTCTTGGTGGTTATGAACACTCCACATGGTTATAAAACTGACTTTATAACCGTTCTATCTTGTCTCACTTCATTGGCATGCTTGCAAAGCCCGTAACCAACTTGTAACTGTCACTTGAGCCGTATTGCACAACTGTTGTGCTTTACTGAATTCTGCCTCGCTCCAACGCCCAACCATCTTTGCCCTGCATGCTTATCACTCTAAGATAATGCATGTAAAATCCTTATGCTTCAAACATCGAGGCCAAATCGTTAAGCTCACTCTAGTTACTCATGCGTCATATATGCTTCACTTCGCCAATTAGCTTGACAACAGCAATGCAACTCTTGCATTACCAACTTGTTTGCATTGTTCAAGCTTTGGCCAGCCTTGAACTAATGCCATAGACCAAATCTTGATCTATACTTCACTCTTGCATCATTCTTGAGCTTGGGCCAACTCAATTCCATGGATATGCATCGATGCCAACATCGCATGTTGCATCTGTCAACTTTGGCCATGTCTTGCCAATCCTTCAATGAAGCTTCATTGTGTCGGCCAATAAGCTTCATCACTTAGCCAAATGTATTTACAATGTAATGTTGCACTTGCACTACATTGGCCCTGTGGGTGTATACCATTCTCGACACTTGACAGTCTATACAATAATACCGCTATTATGGCTGGCGTTGCGCTATTATAGCTTACGTTGCGCTATTATGGCTTCACATTGCACCATTACAGCGGAGTACTGACTTGGCCTGCAACTCTGCAACGCGTAATCATTGTGCGTCACTTGCAGTACCGTAACAGTAGGCCAAATATATAAATGTTAGTTCATATACCAGGATCTGTTAGTAATGGTGGTCATGTTTCTTTCTTTTTTTTCTTGAAGTATCAATCGACAATTGATGCCCACTCATGCATGACCATGAAAAGGATATCTAGCTTCTGCTCTAGTTTTTCGCCCTTCTTCTTTCTTCTTTCCTTGTTTTTTTTTTCAGGATTACCGGAGTAAGACAAATACAAGTATGGATAAGATCCGACTAAAGCGCAAGAATGATGTTTTTTCTCGGAATTAAATTCCAACCATTTAGTTTGTTTTCCTTCTTTAGAAAGAAATGCTCCCAAAGTAGGAGCGATTTGCTCAAATCTCTTGTAAATAGTGGTGAAGCTTTCGTCGTCAAAAAAACCATCGATGAAGATTTCGTCGCCGGATAAGTTGATGATGAGGAATTCGTCGCCGGAGACAACAAAGATGGAGATTTTGTCGTTGGAGAGAATCAATATTGATCTTAGAACCCAACCCAATAACCCAAAATCGTCATGAGAACGAATATAAACCTCAAAAGAGTAGATAAAACCACCAAAACGGTGTAGATAAGTAGAAAACATAATAAAAACTATACTAATCTACTAACTAACCTAGAAAGTAAGGAATAATGAAAAAATCTGTTCAGATCTTGTCCAAAAATGGACTAAATCTGAGCATAAAAAAGTTACTTTTGATGGTTCTGTTGGAGAAGAAGAAGGAGTGAGAAAGAGAAGAGAGAATGAGTGCAATATTTCTCTCTTCTTTCTGAGCATAAAAGAGTTGTTTTTGATGGTTTTGTTGGATAAGAAGAAGGATTGAGAATGAGAAAGAGAAAAGAGAATGAGTGCAATATTTCTCCCTTCTTTTTTCTTTCTCCTTCTTTTCATTTGTCTCCCTCAGTCGATCTGTATTGCATTGAATTAGTCTCATATTTCCTTTTCATAAAAAGAAGAAAAGGGAATTAGTCCCATGTCAACACTGGCAATTAAACATATCCATCCTTTAATAAATCCGCCCAAAAACTAAATGAAAAGAAAGAAAGAAAGTAAGAAAATGTTTTGGGAAAACTGAAGTATTGGCATATATAGATTTGGTTTTTGCAATATTTTTTCATTACAAATACACTTCATGTTTGAAAATCTTCTCCCTGAAACCTCGTTAGAAACAGCTTTACCTTCAATTTAAGTAGTTAACATACAGTTTTTTAATATTCTTTTACAGAATCTAAATGGTTTTTTCCTTTTCTTTTATCTTAATTGAAATGTTACACTTTTGTGGATTCAAGTTAGCATTTTGTTATATGTACAGTCCATTGGCATAAAGTTCAATTTCGTAAGCTTTGAGGTACTATGAAGGTTAATGTACTAAATCAAACACAAATTTGGTTAAAAAGACCAAAATCAACAATTCCTGGTTGAAATGGACAGTTAGATTTTGATACCGTTTAAATGGACAAAAATGTAAAAATAGGCAGGATGTAACCAGTTTCATCGTGCCCATTTTCAAATATTTTTTCTTATTTTTAATTTACACAGGATGTATCCAGTTTCATCCTTGCTATTTTTTAAATTTAAGTTAGGATAAATCCAGTTTCATCCTTGCTATTTTTCTTTTGGCCATTTCACCCAAATTATTTTTTACTCGTCCATTTGAACCGTGATTTAAAAATATTTGGACAAGTGACCCATTTTCCGTAAATCAAAAACAAGAAACGTAAAATTCAAATTTGTACCAAGGAGCATTTAGAAAGAATTTAACTAGCTTTTTTCTTCTTCTTTTTTTTTTTCTTCTTTTTGGAAACAAATTTAACTAAGGAGCGTTTAGAAAGATTCAGCCTCTATACGTTTCAGCTTTGTTGGCTGGTTCCTCATGAGACTCGCTGGTTGACTAACACGACAACTTGTTCAACTAATGTAATAGTAGTACGATGTTGGGGCTTCGCTTGTTAGACTTCCAACTAGTTTCTTATAATAATACTCTTTATCCAATTCCACATTATTTGGTTGTGTGAGTGAAAAATACAAATGCATCAAATTTAACTAACTTATTATAGAAAAGAAAAGGAGTCCGGCTCTCTGCCTCGCCAACTAGTTTATGTCTGAATGGTGGATATATTTCAGCACTAACATGAAAAATTAAATTATTTATCCTGCCAACCTGCTCAAGGATTGAAAACGATGCAGTCGATGCTAGCCATTCTCGTTTTTTTTTTTTCTTTTTTTTTTTTTGATAAACATGAAACATTTTCATTATTGAAAATCCGAGATTACAATGAGTTTAAGATCGAAAATAAGATACAAAATAACAAGAACATACCATAAAAGTACAATACCGAGAAATCCGAAAAGAGAAAGAGAAGGATTACCGGAGTAAGACAAATACAAGTATGAATAAGATCCGATTAAATCGGAGAAAGAATGGTTTTTCTCGGAAGTAAATCCCAAGCGTTTAGTTTGTTTTTCTTCTTTAGTAAGATATGCTCCCAAAATAGGAGTGATTTGCTCAAATCTTTTGTAACTAGTGATGAAGCTTCCCTCGTCAAACAAATCACTGATGGAGATGAAGATTTCGTCGTTGGAGAGCATCATTGTCGATCTTAGATCCCAACCCAATAACCAAAAACCTCCATTAAAGCGAAGATAAGCTTCAAAAGAGTAGATAAACCACCATAATGGTGTAGATAAGTAGAAAACATAATAAAAATTGAGCTAAAACTACTAATTATCCTAGAAAACAGGAAATAGAAAAGAAATCTGCTCAGGTCTGATCCTAAATGGACCAGATCTGAACAGAGAAGGGTTGTTGCTGATTGTTTTGTTGAAGAAGAAGAAAAAGAAAGAGTGACAGGGAAGAAAGAGGAAAAATATTTCTGCCTTTTAATATTCTCGTGTTGAAGTACTCGGCATCTACTGTGGTACGACATTCATAAGGATCAACTTCTCACTTGAAATTCATTGGCGCCACTGTTTCTGTAAAGCAAAGCCTTTAGGGACTTCGATTAACAATTGACATTGCTCATTTTGGAAAGGGAATCTCAACAAGTTCACCGTTGATCATTAGGTTTAGTTTTCCCCATGAAATTGATTGTCGGGTATTAGATTAGGATTCGGAAAATGGGTCATTTGTCCAAATATTTTTAAAACATGATTCAAATGTACGAGTAAAAAATAGTATGGGTAAAATGGACACTAAAAAAATAGCAAGGTTAAAACTGGATTCATCCTGACTTAAACTTAAAAAATAATAAGGATGAAACTGGATGCATCCTAATGTAAATTAAAAATAAGAAAAAGTATTTGAAAATGGGTAGGATGAAATTGTTTACATCCTGGCTATTTTTACATTTTTGTCTATTTAAACAGTATCAAAATCTAAATGTCATTTTCACTCAGAAATTGTTAATTTTGGTCTTTTTAACCAATTTTGTGATTAGGATTGGGATTCGAATAGGACGGTAAACTTTAGTTTTTTTTAACAAATTATATTCCTTTATGATTGAAACAAATCACAAGAAGAATAGTAGTATAAACTTAGAATCCTATTACCCGGGTTGCACACAGGTTGGTTTTTGGGGACTTCACTGGGTCATGAAACAGTGAATACAATAACCCCTTATCCTATTATTTTCTTTAACGCCTAATACAGCCTGAATTGAATTAGTGATAATTATTATATTTAACTAACCTAATTATAATTAGTGAAAGGATTAGGATTTAATCATATGATTAATCTTTGGAAAATCAAAACTTTGTTTTCCATTTTTTCTTGATTTAGAAAAGGAAAATGATGATTTTTTATTAACTTTTTTGAAAACATTCAAGGAAATGATGAAATCTATCTTTGAAAATAATCAGGAAATCAATTCCCATTAGCAATTTCAATTGATTCAAATCCGTTAGAAACAAGGGAAAATCTGGATTTTTTTTACCAGTTACGGCTGGGATAGTTTGTCGTCCCAGCCGTAGTACATACAAACGGTGGGGAAAAAGCTCGCTTCCAAGCCGTTATTCCAAGTTACAGTCAGAAATGTAGGAACTCATGGCCGTAAGTTTAGTCTATGGCTAGTTGATGATGAACTCATGGCCGAATCCACATCAAGGGTCACCTGTGTCTATATCACGGTGTTGATGGGAAAAAACGATTTGCTGGTTTTTTAGGAAGTGGAGAGACGATCGTGCCGACGGAGACTCCTCAACCGAGCAAACTGCCTAACCTCAAACAGATGCACTGCACGAGAGTGCTTTGAGTTCGAGAGATCAATCTGTAGGACTCCGGACTAAACCAAGACAATGGTCGTTCCAGAGTCAATTCGGTCACAAAGAGGTAAGAGAGTCGCTTTGTAGGAGGGAGGCTGAGAAATGTATGAGATCAATGGTGATCAAAGATTGTGAATGTGTTGTAGGTTTCTGCAAATGAACTGCTGGGTTCGAATAAGTTTGAATTCTGCTCAATTGAGAGAGACTGTTGCACATACGATGATTCTTGATTAGACGATGGATGTTGTCTGTCCAACCAATCTTGTTCTCAAATGTGGATTCAGAAACTTATTTATATTGCTAGAATATAAACACATTGATCTCCAGTAAGTGTGACAGTTGCTCGAGTGAAAGAGTGGGAAAGTGGGAAATCATGGTTTAACCAGTTCCAGGTCGTGCAGAGACTTGGTTGATTGTTCACCCACTACTTTTTTAACTCCCTCAACTGCTTGCACGACTTACTCACATTTCTCATCGTGGATGAACACACATGTCGTAGGCCGCCAGACCAAAACCCTAATTAATATCCCCCATGTGACGTGATTGATGTCTTACGAATGTGAAGTCTGCATGCAGACGTGTATTTGATTAGTCAGTCGTTGACTTGATTAGACGGTGGATCTAATTATTGTTCAGTCGAGCATGATTTTCGAGTGCTCTAGGATTCATGGATTCAACATGTCTGCTGGGACGTATAGTTCTCGAATGAATGTTGTTGATAATTGAATCAACATAATGAATATTGATATTCTGAGCAAATATTGCTCGTATGATGAATCGTTGGATATTGATAGTTGAATCAATATTAATACTCTGAGCAAATATTGCTCGTCTGAGTAAAATTACTGAATATTGATAGTTAAATCAATATTCCTCGTTTGAGCAAATATTGCTCGTCTGAGCAAATATTACTCATTTGATAAATTACTGAATATTGATGGTTGAATCAAATATTGCTCGTTTGATGAATTATTGAATATTGATAGTTGAATCAATATTCCTCGTCTGAGCAAATATTGCTTGTCTGAGGAAATATTTCTCATTTGATGAATTACCGAATATTGATAGTTGAATCAATATTCCTCGTCTGAGCAAAACATTGCTCATTTGATGAATTATTGGTAGCATGACCAAATAAAATATTAATTAAAATATTGGTAGCTGGACCGAATATTATATAATTAATCAAGATGTTGATTACTGGATCAACATAAAATTATTAGTATTTGAATTTTCTCGGAATTATGATTTGCAGATCATTCAGTTCGAAACCCTAATTTTGATCGATTGCTGATCAGTTGATGATTTACTGAAAATAAGTCACTGAGTGAAGGAGGGACCGGATACATGGGATGATGTCCGACAATGTAGCGCCCAGGTGATCGAGTGAGCATGCACCAAAGTCCTTTGTTGACCAGCTGGGGAAAGGATGATCAAATGCTGGTTTAATCATTTATTAAAATAATACTCGCCTGAGCGTTAGGTAATAAAACCTAATTATGGCGAGATGAGGACCGTCAAAGGGGTCATGGAACCGGCCCTTGGTGGTCGTGGGACCGGCTGGTGGTCGATTGAGAAAATTCCAAGTTAGTTGGAGAGAGTTTGGACCCAATATGAACTGTTGAGAGCTAATTAGGTCAAAATTATGAAAGAGTGTGAGACCGGCTCCTTGCAAGCCTAAGGGCCGACCTTGGTCGGTCAAGGTGGCATGCATGTGTGGATGTGTCACCATACTTCCCATGTCTCAGTCCTGAGAGTTTTGGTATTTTCTGGTGCGCGTTTGAGCAATGTTTTGGATTTTCAGAAGAGTTTGATGTTGACTGAAACTCTCAATTTTTCTCGAATGAGCAAGTAGAAATTTGCTCGTGCGACCAATATTTTGAGAATATTAAAATAATAATATTTTAATTTTTGACGTGAGAATCCTAGTCAGTCATATGACCATTTGGTTTTTTGACTTTTTCATGGTTTGGGCAATATTTGAGAAAATATTGAAAAACTAGGGTTTTTGCTCAAACGAAGGAATTTCATGAGATGAAGGAAATAATAATATGAGAAGATAAGAAATTGTAAGGTGTGGGACCGGTCAGTGCTAGGGCATGGCCGGCCGTCTAGGTGGCCAGGTCCCATGACACCTTTCCCTATTTTTTACTATTTTTTCATCGTTTGAAGGAAAATATGGAGAAATTAAAAGTTTTGCTCAAACGAGGGAGTTTGCTCAAATGAAGGAGTCCTCATGAGACGAGGAAAAGTAACAAAATAATATATATAATAATGGAAAGAGGTGCAGGACCGGCCGGTCGGTGGGCCCGGTCCCCTTAGGCGCCTCTTTATTGTTTTATTGATATTATTTTTCCTCCCTATTTTCCACAATTTTCCTCACTTGTCCATATTTTTGAATACTCGTTCGTGTATTCGGGTGCTCGTTTGTGCATTATTGCTAAATACGCTCGCACCTTTTTCTCAGGGCTTACTCGGTGGTGGCTCAGATACCCGATCAGTGAATATTTATTATTAATTCATGAAATTCAGCTGAGAATAATTCATGAAACAGAGTAATAAATAAGTTGAGTATCTATTACTAATCCATGGAATCCAGCTGAGGATCAACCATGAAACAGAGTAATGAGATATAATATATTATTTTCTAGGAATTCAGTTGATGAATGACACGCTAGAATTAACCTATTTGCAGAATTGAGATATGAGATAATTGAATCATCATACTCATTCCGAGAGGTGCATAGTCAGGGAACAACGAATAGCGTGAGTCTTGAAGGCGTTAGGTTCTATACTAGCATACAATAGGTCTAGGAGCCGTCCAATCATCAAGATATTATATACACGGTCTCTCTACGTAGTCAGGAAACGACGAGCAACGTGACGTCCTGAAGGAGTTAGGCTTTATACTAGCATGCAATATGTCTAGGAGCCGCCCAATCATTTTGATTCTCTGTAGAGGTGGTGATGAAATGTGTGAAGCATCAAAAGCTCAGCTGAGAGGCTTTTCGAGAAACATATTCATCATAGCTCTGAGAGGAAGTTCGCTCAGTCAGAGATCGTGAAATGGTTCACGGATCATAAAATATGAATTGTCACATACATTCCAGAAGCCGGGCCAGAAACATGCAGTATCATGATTTTATGATTTTAGCCTTTGTCAAAAATTCACCATAAACACACGGTTGTAAACCCAACCGTGAAGGTCATTAATGGCTGGAATACACATCCGTTTTTGGTGTCGAAACTCTCAACTAATTTATTTATTGTTTTTTTTACTTGGACCAATATTGTTGATGACCCAAACGGCTAGTTTTCAAAAAAAACTATCCGTTGGATCATTAAACTCTATAAAAGGAGATCATTCTATCACCTCTTACTCACCCAAATTCTAGTTATAAGATTTCATATTCATTCTCATCTATTTCCCATCCAAAAAAAGAAGAAAAAACACTATGGTGACTCTACCCTTATTACGAAGATTCTGCTGTTATGAGTGCATGGGTAATGGTCAGAAAACATGATGAAGATCTAGACATGGACATAAATGAAATATCCCTATCTTTTTGGAATCGTATTTTCATAGTTTTTGTGGCAATAAACTGAAATCGTAATGGAAGAACTTTGACAATCATTAAGGAAAGATTCGAGAAAGCCTTTGAAGAATGCCAAGCTTTCAAAAGGAAATAAAAGCCATGAAGGAATCCAATCCCACTATGATGGGTGCTATAAGAGTAAGCTTTTTAATAAGTTGTTTCATTATAAATATTTTTGAAAAACACTATCTAACATAACAGATTTGTTTCTTCAGTAGTCACGGGCCCAACGCCAATATGAGGCAGTTCATAGGAAAGAGTTTGAGCAAGATGATTTCTATCGGATCTTGGAAGACACTACCTATGATTTTAACCTATACGAATAAGTGTATATTTCAAATGTTATGATCTATCCTATTAATATTAGGAAAGATGTATGATTTTCCGATTCAATGAATAAAAAACCATTTTGGTCTATTGAGTTTTGTGTTTGTTCAATTTTTTTAAAGAAAAAACGAAGAGTTTGAAAATTTTTAAGTACTTCGGCTAGGTTTTATGCACAAACAACCTAGATGTTTTTCCAGAAAACTGAAAGTTTTAGATTTATGGTTTGGATAACGGACCTTGACTAAACCGTAACCTATATATCGGTTGGGTCCTTAAAGTTTCCGAGTCGTAATGTCTTCCAGAAGCATATATGGTTTGGGAAAAAAATTGCGGTTGGGATTTAACTTACGACAGGATATTTTGGCCGTTAGGTAAGATTCCCACGATAACAGCTGGTTTACCTAGCCGTAAATCTGGTTGGTTTTGTAAATTTTGTTGCATTAATTCATCAATTTTTTCACTTTCATTCATCAATTTATTGATAATGTAACCATTACATATGTAGGCCGTATTACATATACCAAAATGGAAAAAAAGAAAACTTAGACTAATACACTTAAATAATAAAGCTTTGTTGAAATTCTCAATAAACTCTTTCGTGATCCAATAGCATTGCTCATGCTCAAATTCTTTGCCATGAATAGCTTAGCATCGGGAAAGAGCCCAGGCTTCCTAAAATAACAAATCAAGGTTAAGTTAGTATTTTATTAAAAACTTACTTAACCAACAACTTTTGCACATACTCACTCCTTTGGAAAAGGACATTTCGGGACTCATCGCCTTCATCCGTTCCAATTTCCCCCTTAAAACTTGCATTTCTAGGTAGATCTCCTTAAACCTTTCCTTTATTTGGTTCATTGAACTTCCATTTTGATTACCATCTATGGCAACAAAGACCATAAATACATGGTTCCATTGAGAATCGTCACCTTCACCCACGTTAATTCCTTGATCTTCGTCATTCTTTCTCACCATGAGCAACGCTCTTAGGATTGCAATATCTTCTTTGGTAATGTATCGAGTAGCCATTTTTCTTCTTTTTTGTTGCAACGATTTGAGAGTTTGAGAGTCTATGCATAAATTCTTTATTTGGGAAGGGTCTTTTTCTAGCAAATAATTGCCCAACGACTAGTTTTTTCAGTCGTTCCTCAAAAACTCAATCCAGTTGAACATTTACATCCTGGAAACATGGAAAGGCCCAGCCTTAAATTTGAACTTTTGTTGATGGTGGATTTTCAATAAAGGTCAAAATCGTAAAATCATGATACTGCATGTTTCTAACCCGGCTTCAGGAACGCATGTGACGATTCATATTTTACGATCCGTGAATCGTTCACGATCTCTGGTCGAGTTCCTCTCAGAGCCATGATGAATATGATTCTCGAAAGGCCTCCCACTAGCTGAGCGTTCGATACTGCGCATTTCATCATGACGTCTATGTAGAATAACATGATTGGGCAATCCTACTAAATAATTTTTTGTTGAGAGGGCTTAACGCCTTCAGGACGTCGGCGATACTCGTTGTTCCCTGACTACATAGAGAGACCCACCTCTACATAGAAGAACGATTGGGCAGTCCTCCTACATAATTGTTTGTTGAGAGGGCTTAAAGCCTTCAGGACGTTGGAAACACTCGTTGTTCCCTGAATATGTAGAGAGACTGTGTATAGATTCAGGCGGATCTCCTACATAATTTTTTGTTGAGGGGGCTAAACGCCTTCAGGACGTTAACAACGCTGCACATTGTTCCCTGACTATGCACCTTTCAGAACGAGTATGATGCTTCAACCATCTCATATCTCGATTCTACAATAGATTAATTCTACCGTGATATTCGCCACTGAATTCCTAGAAAATAATATATTATATCTCATTACACCATTCCATGAATCCCCGGCTGACTCCATGGATTAGTAATAGATAACCAATTCATCTCATTACCCCGTTTCCTGAATTCCCCGGTTGAATTCATGAATTAGTAATAGATGCACAATTCATAATTATTGTTCCATTTCATGAATCATTCTCCGTTGAATTTCATGAATTAGTAATAATTACTCAACAATCGGGCATCTGGACTATCACCGAGTAAGCCCCAATAAAATGGTGCAAGTCTACTCAACAATGATGCACGAACGAGCACCCAAATGCACAAACGAGCATTCGAAAATATGGACAAATGAGGAATCCTACACAAAACAGGAGAGAGAAAATAATAATAAAAAAATAGAAAAGAGGCGCATAGGGACCGGGCCTACCTGCCGGCCGGCCATGCCGCCGTGGCTGGTCCCCTACGCCTCTTCCCTTATTTTTATTATTTTATTTATTTTCATGAACTCATGAAAACTCCTTCATCCAAGCAACTTTCCTTGTTTGAGCAAAAATCACGGTTTCTCCATATTTTCACGGTTTCATGAAAAATAATAAAATATGGAAAGGTGTTGCAGGATCGGGCTACCTAGCCGGCCGGTTGTGCCCTAGCCGTGGCCGGTCCCATACCTTGCAATCCCTTGTTTTCATAATTATTATTTCCCTAATTTTATGAAACTCCTCGGTTTGAACAAAAAATCATGGTTTCTTCATATTTTCTCAAATATTGCTCAAACCATGAAAAAGCCAAAAAGTCAAATGGTCACATGACGGACTAGGCTAATCACGAAAAATATTAAAATATTCTTATTATTTTAATATTCTCAAAATATTGATCGAACGAGCAAAGTTCTACTTGCTCATTCGAGTAAAATCAAGAATTTCAGTTAAATATCAAACTCTTCTGAAAATCCAAGATATTGCTCGAACGCACATCAGAAAATACCGAAACTCTTATGATTGACACACGGACATAATGGTGACACAGGCATGCTTCCTTGACCGACCAAGGCCGTCCCTAAGGCTTGCAAGGAGCCGGTCCCACACATTCTTATAATTTTGACATAATTTGTTCAATTGCTCATATTAGGTCCAAACTCTTTCCAACCAACTTGGAATTTGCTCAATCGACCATCAGCTGGTCTCACACCATCAAGGGTCGTTTCTATATGCCCCCTTGGTCGGTCCCTCACTTCTCCATAATTAGGTTTCATCACTTAATGCTCAAACGAGCACTATTCTAATAAATGGTCAACACCAGCATTTGATCATTCTTTCACCAATCGGTCAACTGAGGACCCTGGTGTATGCTCACTAGAGCACTTGGGAACCACATGGACGTCCATCATCCCATGTGGTCGGTCCCTCTCTCACTCGTGACCTATTTTCAGCAATTCATAAATTGACGAACAATTGATCAAAAATTTAGGGTTTCGAACAAACGCTCCACAAATCATCATTCTGAGCAAGTTCAAACACTAATAAATTTATGCTGATCCAACATCTGGATTAATCATACAATATTTGATAGTTTACCAATATTTTAATTAATATTTTATTGGGTCACGTTACCAATAACTAATTCGACGAATTGAGCAATACTTGCTCAGTTGCTCGAATATTGATCCAATTATCAATATCAGTAATTTATCGATATTCAGTAATTCGCCGAATTGAGCAATACTTGCTCAGTTGCTCGAATATTGATCCAACTATCAATATTCAGTAACGTCGAATCGAGCAATACTTGCTCAGTTACTCGAATTTATAATATTTGCTCAGACAAGCAATATCAACATAAGAACTATACGTGTGTTCAATTCATGAATCACTAAGCATTCGTCACTCATGGTCAATTCAATAAAACTTAGACTCATTGTCTAAAAGTCAACAACTGACCTAATACGCGTCTGCCTTGCAGACTCCACGTTCGTGAGACATCAATCACGTCACATGGGGGGATATCAATTAGGGTTTTGGTCTGGCGGCCTACGACACGTGTGTTCATCCACGACAAGAAATGTGAGTAAGTCGTGCAAACGGTTGAAGGAGTTAGCAAAGTAGTGGGTGTACGATCAGTCAAGTCTCCACACGACATGAAACTGACTTTACCACGATCTCCCACTTTCCCACTCTTTCATTCCAGAAACCGTCACACTTACTGGGATCAATGTGTTCACCATTCTGAAAATATAAATAAGTCTATGAATCCATGATTGAATAAGACACAGAAAATCCACGAGATATTGAACAGATAATCCATCGTCTAACCAAGAATCATCGTGTGAGAAACACTCTCTCAATCAGTCGAACTTATTAATCATTTGCAGAAACCCACAACACATCCACAATCCTTTGATCATCATTGATCCCACACAATTCTCATCTTCCCTCCTACAGATCAACCCATCTCCCTCTTTGTGACCTAATTGACTCTAGAATGGCCATTGACTTGGTTTAGGCCGGAGTCCTACAGATTTATCTCTCGAACTCAAAGAACTCTCGTGCAGTGCATCTGTTTGAGGTTAAGCAGTTTGCTCGGTTGAGGAGTCTCGTCCGCACGGTCGTCTCTTCACTTCCCTAAAACCGGTAAATCATTTTTTCCCCATCTACAGATTGGCGACCACAGTGGGAGATTAATCTCTCGGTTGCAATTTCACATTTTCACAAAATGGCTGGTCTTAGGTCTTGGTTAGTTATAAATGCAAACAACGCTAGCACTAGCAACACTGGTGGTACTCCAGAAACTGTTCCTACTCTCAACAACGGCACTGGTGATACCACTCCTCCTCCTCAAACCAATATTGGAGACAATCCTCTCTTCGGCCGACATCCCGAAAAACTCAGAGAAAATTCGCCCACCATAGCTAATCTCATGAAGATCCAGGAAGTTATCTCCCAAAATCAAACTGATATGGCCACTACTCAGAAGGAACTATGCAATTATCTTAAAACTCTCACCGACAAGATCTCAGAGAAAACTAAGGAAGGGTCGGAGAGAGAAAAAGCCAAAGAAACAAACCCTGAAATTTCACCAATCCATGTGGTGGATGATGATGAAGCCTGCAAAGCTGCAGAAAATCAACCTGAGAAGGAGTCTGCAGGTTTCATCACTCGTGAAGATCTGGAACACTTAATGGAGGCTCGAGGAAAAGACAAGACACCATCCATCCATCGTCATCAACCTCCATATCCTTCATACTTCTCCAACGTTCATACTGTACAACGGAACAAGAAATGCTCGAGAACACATTTCTCTATTCCTGGAGGCACTAGGAGAGCACAAACACAACCATGTCGTCCGTCTGAAGGAGTTCTCTAAATATTTGACCGACCGAGCATACACCTGGTACAACAACATTTCACTTGGGAGCATCGCTAGTTGGGGAGAAATGGTTAATGCCTTCTACAGGAAATATTTCTTTGTCTCTGAGCAGGTTACTCTCTCTGACTTAGGAAAAATGGCTCAGAAGAATGCTAAACATCCGAATGAATATGTGAAAAGGTTCAGAATCAAAGATTTGGATTGCCATGACCCTAATGTTACTGAATAACAATTGGTGGACTTATGCATCAACGGGATGATCCCAGTTTACAGAGCCTTGCTGGAAAATCTCCGGTTCCAGACTTTTCATAGCTCCATGAAGCAGCCAAGCGATCAGCAACTATTGCTCCATCCTTGCCGGAAAGAACAAAAACCGTCAAAGTCGAGGAGTCGCAAGACACTCGAAGCAGCACCAGGCGCCTGGTCAACAAACAGTACAATGTTCAACCTTCCATGAATGTTGCTGAAAGGAGCAAAAGGAAAGTTGATGCGCAATAACATAAGAATGCTCCTACAACGTCTACAAAGGTACCAAGGAAGGACAACCAAACTCGAAATGCACAAGCGCCGGCTCAACGTCAGCAAAATGATCAGGAAGTGCCAGACTTTCCTTTACTTATTGAAGAGGTGATCGATTTATTGGAAGTCTGGATCCAAGATGGTGCGATCAACTTACCTCCCATCAGGAGAGAGCCGACAGACGAGGAAGTGGAGAATCCGCTTTACTGTCGCTTTCATAGGTGTGTCATTCATCCGACCAGTGATTCCAGAACTATGTAATGCATATTCAAGGAAAAAGCCGATTCAGGAGAACTGGGGAATGAAGGAGTACATAAGAATCCTCTCCCAATCCAAACCTTTACGTTCTCTGAACCACCAGTCAAAGAAGCAGTTCAATCATTGATCGAGCATGCTTGCGAATTGCTTTATCTGTTAAAGGCTCAAAGGATGGACATGTTTTCGGCTCTGAACCATATAGTGTCCGGGAAACGACTGTCAATTCCATAAATGCACCCTGAGCCTCCAGTCACTAACAAAGAGATGTATGACTTGAGACTTCTCACCACAGTGCACCTGAAAGGAAATGAATTCAAGCGAGCATTGGTCGATGTTGGTACTGTTGTCAATATCATCCCTTTGAAAACTATCAGAGATGCAGGCATCACTCGACAAGAATCCACTCATGCCCCTGTCTCAGTCAGAGACCATGAAGGAGTCTCCAGAGATGCTTATGGTTACATCATTCTCAAGATGAAAACTGGCTCAACCTTGGCAGAAACCAAATTTCACATAATTAGGGAGGACCCAGGATATGATATGATCCTTGGACGAACATGGATGCATGTTGAAAAGTTAACTCCAACACCTTCAATTGCACATTTCTCTGTTGAAGAAAGCTCCGACTCATAAGAAATAGAGGATACTCCATCATTCGAGCATCTAGAGAAAGTCAAGCCTTGATAGGACTTACACAAAAGCCTGAAGAGAGCGCACATGAATTCTTCAAAATATTTCGTACTCAGGCAAGTCTTATTCCTCCTCTTACGTCCATATTATGAACTTTCAAACATGTTACCCTGATCCGGGGACTCAATCTTGCTAATAACCTAGCACTCACCAAATGCTACGAATGGTTAGTCTCGCCTCAACAATATTACACCAAATGGCTAGAAGCATAGCCTCTCTGAATTCAGCGTCTCACTGATATGTTCATTGTTGTAATAATGTCCGAACACGATAATCAATATCCTAGGTACTCTCCCTTGCGTGAGTGTCCACATGTGCCGCAGGATTGGAAAGCTCCACCAACATGGAATCCCACTATACGAGGAATTCTGAACCAGCAGAAGATATTCAGGGCACGAGCAACCAAGCCTAACAAATTTCATGAAGGGGATTTAGTTCTCAAGGCAACTAAGCGTAATCTCCATTCCACAAGGAGCTCTATCTGGGAAGGTCCTTTTATGATTGCTAAGTCAGTAGTTGGAGGATATTGCGAATTGGCTGATATGAAAGGAAAGACAAGTGTGCCAGTGATTCACGGGAATTGGCTAAAGGCTTTGGACGCATGAAACATCCAGCGTTCCAAGGTGTTTTATGTTCAAGGCATGAACTCTCGAGACACCTGACGTTTTCACTTTAGGATTTTCTTTCACATGTATTTTCAATTCCTCCAAGACTTTGCAATTCTTGCATTCATATTTGAATTCAACAATTTATCAAAGTTCTTTTATTTTAAGAAAATCTCTATCAATTCCAAAAAAAGAAAATCCTCAATCACTCACTTATTCAAAACCAATCAAAAAGTCAAAACCAAAATAAAACCTCACATCTCTCAGAAGTCCAAGGTTCAAGAGATTATGGAAAGGAAAACTAAAGGAAGCCGGCAAAGTAAGATTTTTGTTTCTCTGCATTTTCCAAGACTTGCAAAGCCGCTGTCTCCAACTCAATCTTTTCAGTCAATTCAACAATCTTAGCCATTTTCTCCACCACAACATCGCTGGTGAAGGGTATAGTATTGTCTACTGCGTCCTTGATGGTGTTAATCCTTTGACGAAGCCACTTCAAGTTGAAACCAAGTTCTTCAGATTTCTTCAAATTGTACTCCCAATCAAAGAGTACATCTTGAGTAACGGTACTTATTTCCCTGGTCCGTATATCATCTATGACACGTAAGATAGCTCCTACTTGCATTGTCAAGAAGTAGCTGCGTTTTGGATCCTTGGTGACAACAATATGGCCATACATTTTCCACAATTTCTCATACATATCAACATACCCTATAGGAATGCTAAATCCATCAACTGATGTGTGATATGGGAGTGACTCTCCGAATGGAGGATCAAAAATAATCCATGCATTAGGGTATTCATGCACTATTATGCGGTTCTCAATTATTGGAGCAGTTTCTCCCATTCTGGGACCGGTTGCTTTTATCTCTAAAGTAACGATGATTTGAGCTTCATTATCCTCGAAAAATTCAGTATCAATATCCTCATGGCATTGAGGTTCAGAGATGGTAACATCATCAACTTGATTCACCATATGGTTTGAATCATCATTCGCTCCATTATTCTCAACTTCGGCATTTGGTACCTAATACGAAGATTACATGAGATTAGAGCTATTCAAGCATGGAAACCAAAAGTCAATCATAAAATCCAGCATGTAAGTGAACTAACATTATCTAAGTTCTTTACTATACATCCAAGACATGGGAAAATAGTATGAAAGTCATAAAACACGTTTTTCGACAAGCTCGTCTGAAGAGATTTTATACTGCCCTGTATAAAACGACAAACTGGGAGCAATTGGTAAGGAATCTAAGGTTGAGTCATATACCATTCTCTTAGTATGGATGTTTTCTACAACATACCAAGATTTCATAGCAATTGGATAAACGAGTAAAGAGTTGTGGCCAAAACATTGGACTACATGCCAGCTGGAAAATTTCTGAAAGTCTCCTAGAGTTTACCGTTTCACTGATTTCGACCCATAAACCTGCTCAAAACTTAAAAATCTTCTTTGATAAAGCTTGGAAATATCCTGGGCATAAGGATACATGGGTATATCGCGGAAATCTGACATCTGATGATGATTTTATGGCGTTTTTGCTAAAAGGCTGAGTTCTTAATTTTCTGGTGACGTATGTCGGTAAAACTTTTCACCTATTCATGAGGATTCTCATATATTCATCAAAAAATCAGCAATATTATACTTCTATGAAGAGAATATACAATGGATACTTACTTGAGGAGTCTCCAAGTCGTTCAAAAGATTAACATAGACGGCATTAGCATTGGGAGCACCATTATCTCCACTCGGTCCCAATTCTTGAGGATTCTCTTTCTCACCATCATTCGAAGACGAATGAAAAAAATGGCCGTGTAAGTTTTCCATGACAATCTCCTCCTGGATATATCAGCAACAATCATTATTATTTTGTTTCAATAAGTATCATGATTAATCATGCAAAGGAATACTTACATCGACTTCATCTTCACCGCTGGACTCATGAGTTGTTGGCTGAAAAATACATATACCGTCAATGCTTGATGGAGCAAAATTCTGGAACAACAACAAACATTGGTTTCATGATCCTAATTATACGAGTAAAGAAAAAGTCACGGAAAAGGAATATTCACAACTCACCAGAGAAGCGACTGGGGATTGCACATTATTCGGTATCATCCTATAATTCCTCCTACTTCTGCCTTCTCCATCCTGGGGACTTTCTTGCACTTCTGAGAAATCTTCCTGAATTCGAGACCTTACAATATGGTTTCCCTACAAGTTAGTGGAATAGTGAAGATACTATTATCATGTATTTGCTAAAATCATAAGGAGAATATGTACCTGTGAGCATTCTGGAGGTGTCTTTCTTTTATCACCACTATAAAGATGCTTCAATCTTGGTCGATCAGGAATCATGCCAGCAGAAGGAAATTCTCGTACCAGAGGCTTAACATCCATCGCAAACTTATGTAAGCGCTCAAGTTGTTGGCGCCAGAAGTCTACATAACCTGGAGTTACATAGGTAGCTCGGTTGGAACAAGGAAACAAGTAATCATTTCCTTCCACATGTGTGCAATCTAAATGAACCTTCAGATGCTCAATTGATGGCTTATTCATTCGATGACCTGGAGAACACTGATCGTGACCCATTTGCCGAGATGCTCTGTCGATGTTGTATTCTTCCACCTGGAACTCTCCGTGCATTATTAACACTAAATAACCAGGGGTGCAACTCAGTATGAAAGATTTCTCTCCATCACTCAGACCGATGCCAGATTTCAATGTGACGTTTTCTTCAGCAGCATTGAAAGTGATTAATTGTGAGAAGAGAGAAGGAACTGATACCCAAGGGAGGAAGTTAAACTCAAACTCGATGTCCAAAACGCTGGTGAGACGTGCCTTGTGTCTTGGTTGCTTTGTGGACCAATGCATAATCCTGGCATTACCTTCTTCAAGGAAAGCATGACGAGTGTCAACAGTTGGTCCCTGCAAGATGCTACGAGGAATCAGATCATAATTCTCAAAGTGCTCCCACACAAAGCTTGGAGAAACATTGTATTAGCATATGTTTCAACTTTCATGAATCCACTAGAAACACTAGAGTCTATGACTAAGGAATCTAAATTGGTGAACAACGAATCCAAGAACAGACCACCAATAGGAAGTTTCTCACCTTTAGCCATTCTAATAGCAAAAGGAATCACAAATGGCTTCAACAAATGTCCACTATCCTCAAGAACGTCTCTGGAGAGCCACAAGCATAAGAAAGCAACAATGGTTAATGTACCATCAACAGGTTCTTTAGAAATTCTATCTCTCGGCCACCAGTGCTTCAACCATCGAGCATAGCAAAGCTTGGGCGACTTGTTAAAATCATGCATCTTAGATTTTAAAATGTTAGACATTGCAGTTTCCTCGACTGAGATCTCTCCAGGGAAATTACCAGTAATCGGGAGATGCAATAGAGCGACTACATCTTCTAAGGTGATAGCGAATTCTCCCCATATGCATATGAAAGTATAAGTAGAATGCACCAACGAGCAAGCAAATCCACCATACCTCGTATATCATGATGGATGAATAATTCTCCAGCTGCTTGAATGGCTCGTGTCACATGTGCACGATCCAGCATATTTCTTACACGGTCGTAACCCAACATATGTCTTGCCCATCTAGAAAAATCCGTCAAAGGTTTTCGGGAAAGCTTGAATTCCACATGAGAAGACAAATAGTGTTTCCCTTGCAAACAGAACCGAATTATCACCTGAGGAGATACCAATTTGTTCTGAGTAGTACTCCTGGGATTTATGAGGAGCCGAAACGAGTAACCTGAGGGATGTACTTCGGGTCTATACATAAACACGAAAAACTCATCTTCAGCGTTTGGAATGTTCTTAGTTTTAGGAGCATCCTCTTTTTAACTGGAAGTCCCAGAGTCATCATTTCTAGAAGATACATCTGTAGAAGCATCCTCCCCAGAAGACTCCTCTCTGGAAACATCATCTTCATCGGAAGTGCTACTATGAGAATCAGTCATCCTTGGAAAGTTTTTGTGACATCCATACAACAAATTTCATCAGCATAATGGAATTAAAGCACAACAGAACAATTAGAATGCTCATATCAATGTATACAAAATGGTAATCCTCAACTCTTACCTATTTACGGTTTCACAAACCTAGTGATAATAACGTAAAACTTCAAAAATCTTGCTCGCTCCTTCAAATCTGCAAAGATGAGCAACATCCATTATTTAGAGTCAACACTTGACTTTTCACGAAATTATGAATAATTCACATAACCCTTCATGTGAACATTCACTGATTTTCTACCGAGTGTACATACACTATAAAATTACGGATTCATGGAAATATTTTTTTCTTTCAACAATTACTCAAATATCAAAATTTAATTTTCAACAAATTTTTTTAACTCACATACAAAAAAAAATAAAAAATGATTTTATGTGAGTTATTATTTTTTAAAAAAAAAATCTTTGTTTTACTCAAGCGAGCATTCGTCTACCAGACGAGTGTCTTTTCTACTTGTGTGAAAATCTTTGTATTCAAAATAAAAATTTTGTTTTCATGAAACCTCATAAAAAAAATTCTCTATTGTAACTAAATCATGTCTATTCAAGAATTCATGTATCTCTTTCATATTAGGGATTTATTGCTCGTTTCTTAAACTAACGAACGAACAGGCATATGTTTTCTAAAACAAATTTTCATAAAACCTATGCATACATATACACACATGGAATTTTATTTTGAACAAATCATGAACAACTTAACTTCAAAAAAAAAAAAAAAAAAAATCACGTACCTGGTCGGTGGCACTGGCGACTGGTATTCCGGCGTGAAAATTCTTTTCTCCTCCTACTGCTTGTGTGAAAGTGCTGAAGAGGGAGGGTGGTCGGTCAATCAAAAATTAAAAAAAAAATTTAGGGCTTCTTCCCCTTTATATCAATTTATTTCCAAAACCTAATAAAATATGGATTTTCTTTTTTGGGCTCGGGCCCGTAAACACTAAACTGACCAAAATTGGACTTTTGACTTACCAAACCAGCAACGCCTCATCTCTCTGCGCCCAAGGGATGACGCTCTACCATACTATAAGGGTCCTTACTTGAACATTTGCTCGTACATGACACCATTGGAGAAAATCGAGGATTCTGAAAATACTTTTGTACGACCGAGTTCAACTGCTTATCTCGTCGACTGGAAAATTACCATCTAATGCTTACTGCGGAACATGATTGTCCCTCACTAAGCAGGGGACTTAATGTTGATGGTGGATTTTCAACAAAGGTCAAAATCGTAAAATCATGATACAACATGTTTCTGACCCGGCTTTAGGAACGCATATGACGATTCATGTTTTACGATCCGTGAACCATTTCACGATCTCTGATCGAGTTCCTCTCATATCCATGATGAATATGATTCTCGAAAGGCCTCACACTAGCTGAGCGTTCGATGTTACGCATTTCATCATGACCTCTATGTAGAATAACATGATTGGGTTGTCCTCCTACATAATTGTTTGTTGAGAGGGCTTAACGCCTTCAGGACGTCGGAGATACTCGATGTTCCCTAACTACATAGAGAGACCCACCTCTACATAAAAGAACGATTGGGCGGTCCTCCTACATAATTTTTTGTTGAGAGGGATTAACGCCTTCAGGACGTTGGCGACACTCGTTGTTCCCTGACTATGTAGAGAGACTGTGTATAGATTCAGGCGGCTCTCCTGCATAATTGTTTGTTGAGGGGGCTAAACGCCTTCAGGACATTAAAAACGTTGCACGTTGTTCCCTGACTATGCACCTTTCAGAACGAGTATGATGCTCCAACTATCTCATATCTCGATTCTATAATAGATTAATTCTACCGTGACATTCGCCACTGAATTCCTAGAAAATAATTTATTATATCTCATTACTCCGTTCCATGAATCCCCAGCTGACTCCATGGATTAGTAATAGATAACCAATTCATCTCATTACCTCGTTCCCTGAATTCCCCGGCCGAATTCATGAATTAGTAATAGATGCACAATTCATAATTATTGCTCTGTTTCATGAATCATTCTCCGCTGAATTTCATGAATTAGTAATAATTACTCAACAATCGGGCATCTGGACTATCACCGAGTGAGCCCCAATAAAATGGTGCAGGTCTACTCAACAATGATGCACGAACGAGCACTCAAATGCACGAACGAGCATTCGAAAATATGGACAAATGAGGAATCCTACAGAAAACATGAGAGAGAAAATAATAATAAAAAATAGAAAAGAGGAGCCTAGGGATCGGGCCCACCGGTCGCCCGGCCATGCCGCCGTGGCCGGTCCCCCATGCCTCTTTCCTTATTTTATTTATTTTCATAAACTCATGAAAACTCCTTCATTCAAGCAACTTTCCTTGTTTGAGCAAAACTCACGGTTTCTCCATATTTTCACGACTACAAGACAATTGGGATTTAGCGACTACTCTCATTCAGTGGGTACAAGGCCGTTTCGAGCGACTAGAGGTCTGTAGCAACAAGCGTGGCAACAGACGGGCTCTGTGACTAAAGCTTGCGTTGCTAAAGATCTGGACCAACCATGCTGCTGGAAGAGATATCTTTCAACTAAAATAGACGACGAAATTTACAATAACTACTGGCTATCGTTGGTAGAAGCATAAAGTATTTGTTGATGAAATACTTCATCCGCAAAATTAGTCGTTGTTGAAGACTAATACATCATTGGTAGAGACGGCCAGTTATATAACGTTGCCAGCTGCTAGAGGTATTAACTTACTGAATTTCAGTTGGTGAAGGTGTTTGATGACGTGGGCTAAGGATTTTAACCACCCGATATTTTGAAGGTCATGGGTTTTATCCACTGAAGTTGAGTTGGTAGAGGAGTTTAGCCGCAAAATAATTGGCTGGTTAAGGCATTAGGTGTGACGGCGGCAAAGATTTCGACCAACATTAGGTCCGGTCGTTGACGTTCACTTGGTTAAGGCCCTCAGCCAACGACTTTGAAAGTGATTCACAAGGGTACAATGCAAAAACAAATATGGATTTTATTCTAAAAATAATACAACGAAGTCAACTACAAAATCCATCCACCTCTTCTGGTTAACCAATATAAGACAGCAAAAAACTTGGAACATATTCGTGTGACCAATCACCAAAGTACTAAGAGACATCAAGGACACTCGGGACATAGGCTGTTATTGAGGGATTGGTAGCAGCTGAAAGTCAGCATCTGGGTTTGTACTCACTAAGCTCTGACCATTCATAGCCCATCTGTTACTTCATAGTCCATCTGTTACCTTACTTCGGTATGTATGTGTTTTGCAGGGTCTAGGAAGGGAGGCGAAGCATTCAAACCTAGTCCAACTCAGGAAACAGCTCACAAGCTGCATGAGTCCACACAAATGCTTAAGGACGGCAATGAGAGATCTCCAAATCGACAAATGAAGCTTTTTGCGCGCTTCCTGCAGCATAGGCGGCTTTGTCCTTCTCCAACCACTTTCACCATTAAATTCGTTCGTGTTGGAAAAGATTCTGATGATACACTTGCACCCACCTAGTTCGTAATAACAAAATTTGAGACCACAAGTACAAAATGCATATAAACTAAAACAAAAACTTGACTCCTGGTCAAGAGCAATACATTTCTCTGTTACCTGCTCATGAGTATTTTTCCATACTCACACTCAGTGTGGAAGGGGGCCTTCCAGCTGCTAATGCTGCTTCTCCTGTCAGTGGTTCGACAAGCTAACAGTAAGGCACTGGAAGAGAAATATATAATTTTGTCATAATATACTTTTGTCCATTGGAATATTAAATGATATGCATCCCCTATGGACATAATCCTATGTTGACCAATTTCCGTGATGAGATATGCTGCAATTATACACATATTTGAAACTGAGGGTTCATGGAATAGTCTGTAAAAGACAACTGATGGAAGTTTCTCCTATGAAAGGGAAAAAACCTAACCTCCTCCTTTTCCAGAATTCTCTGTTATTGAACAGTACTTTGTAGGAACACAGAGATTCTGCAACCAAGGAATTAACGGTGTATCAGCATTTCTTTATATATGTAATGTAGAAATAATTAACAAAAATAACAACGCGAACTTCCATAAAATAGCAGCTAAGACAACTTTGAGATCACTTACTGAACACCCATCAGTCATACTGGCGACTACATCCAAATCCAAATGTGAAGGCAAGTCTTCTTTTTCCAGTATCACTTTGATGCAAGACACAAAGAAAAACAAGTAGAAAAACACATTCACTAAAGCTATGTTACAGTTGTGACTTTTGTATAACCGTACTTGTACAAATATCTGGGCATAATTTAAGCGACAAACAGTAGGAAAAACAATTAATTGAGGTTAGGCTATAGTTGTGATTTTTTTACAAGCATATTTTCTATAATATTATGCGGTTTATTTAAAGATAGTCTATCACATCTCAACTTTGCAACAACAACTAGTAAAGAGGTTCAGGTTGCATCCAAGAGGAGACAATCAACCTAACAATATCTACCATGTATTTAAATCCAAGGACACAGGTTGCACAACATAATCAACTAGCATCATATTAAGCCATGTGAGGACAAATAATAGGCATCTTACATAATTTTATCTATACAACAAATGAACCAATTTTACGAACACAGATAATCTACAAACAACTCCATGAATGTGCAAGATGTCATCCAAATCATAAACAGTTCTCCAAAGAAAATCACTATACAAAAGATATAAACTTCAATAAGGTAACTCCAACTGATTACTTCCAACTCATTTGGTAACACTACAACCAATTCATTCTAACCGAACCTCTCCTGATCAAGATGTCTGCCTGAGTCATTCCCTGAACTTTGTCTTTACAGAATAATGGAAAACCATCCAAAAGAGCATTATAAATAAAAGAGAGTTACGGTTGTACAAAATCGTATGAGATTTACACTAGAAACTCTTATTCACAAACATGTAAGGCAGATAATAACTAGCAAGCAGTTATCCTAGATAAACACCAACTGCAGATACCCATTATATAAATATAAACCCTAACAGGTGATTAAAATTAAGAAAAACTAAACAATTTAATATAATTTAACAAAAATAGAAACGAATTAAGAAAAGTTAGAACAGAAGAAAACTAGGCACAATGCTTCAGACCCTAAATTTCAACTCAGAAAGATCATCAATAGAAAATGAAAAAACATAAAATTCAAATTGTTCTTCAATAACCCATTATTCCAATAATAAAATGCTTTAGCGTTCAATAACACAGAAAAAATTGAAATAAAAACCAATTTCAACCCTTCAATGATCATTAGAGATGAAATCTTGCTTGCAATTAAAAAAAAAAACTGAGAAAGAAAATAAAACCTCAAATTCAGTTAATAACAGAAGAAAAAATAAATAAATCTCGAGTAATCCATAGATGTTCACAACTTTATTCGCTCTTCAATGTCCTGTTGCAATCATCCAAGCCCAATAATCAGATTTCTTATATTAAAACATAAATATCCAAATAAACGCAGATGAGATCTAAAGAGAAGGGGGAAAGAAACCCATCTTGGATGGAGAATCAAGAGAAAAACAAGAGAGAAGATTAAGATTTCCAGCAGATTTGCATGTCCGAAATCTGAAAAAATAAAGGTAAGGAGCAAACTCGAAAATATAACCACCTTGTTGAATAGAAAGAGTGATTCGGTGATCGATCCGTTTCATAGAGCGAGATAGAGAAGGATTCAGTGGAGGGGAGTGATGGCCGCCGCTGTGACTTAGGTTAGAGATAAAACGAAGAAGAGAGAAAAGGGAAAAATTAAGGGGAAAAGAAACCTAGGGGTTTTGTATAAGATTTTGAACGGTGAGTGATGGTCACAAAAATTAGGACAATTAAGATTTCGTTTGGGAAAATCTCCGAGATAGAGGAAAGTGTGTGGGAAACATGTGCGGTTTTTTTTTGTGCTAAAGTGAACTAGTGCATCCGGTTTATTCATCAACCGTTAGTATATAAATTAGAATAACTACATAAATTCGAATAGAAATATAAATGAATTAGAAAAATGAAAAATGAACTCCATAACTGTCATTGAATTCTAAATTACAATTGAAGCAGAATATGACAAGAGGTGGTATGATAATTGATTTTTCTTAGAATCTACATAAATATCTAAATATGGCTAATGTTTTCTTTGGCCTTATCTAAATATAGCTTATGTTTCATATGTCATCAATCAATTTCACTAAATTTTCCTTAATTAGGATCAAATTCGATTTTCATTAAATAACATCATCCGGCGATGTACATAAATTATCTTGATTCATATGAATCTAGATTATAGGCTATGTTTAATATCACTTGAAATTGTTGGTTTTATCAACCTCATTCAATTTCACCCGTACGTTATCCATCAATGTCTAATAGCCATGTACTTACTTTTACAGTTGGTAAAGGTGTCCACAAACAGATAATTTTGGTGGCTAACTGCAATTGCTTGAAATATATTGCTTCTATTATACATTTTAGTTGCCAGATAATAGTTGTCGAAATATACTAGCAACACCAGCAATCTGATGGTTGGATCAAGTGTCTACCAACAGGGTTTTCCAGTGGGTAAGACGAGTGACAAAAGATGTATACCTTCTATGGTACATTTTGGTCTCCCAGCCATGGTGGATGGAGGATAATAACAACAAATATGATGTTTCGGTTGTGAAGTCATCGTTGCTAAAGAATTCAACCAACTGTCGTTGCTGAGAAACTGGTTGTTAGAGATATCTGCCAGTCGGAGCTGTTTTTGGTTATCAAGAGTTGTCACTGAATAGTTCCACCGACTGCGGTTGGTAAGAAAGTAGTCGCTAATGCCAAGTTTTCTTGTAGTGCGGTTCCATGAAAAATAATAAAATAGGGAAAGGTGTTGCGGGACCGGGCTACCTAGCCGGTCGGCTGTGCCCTAGCCGTGGCCGGTCCCATACCTTTCACTCCCTTATTTTCATAATTATTATTTCCCTAATTTTATGAAACTCCTCGGTTTGAACAAAAAATCATGGTTTCTTCATATTTTCTCAAATATTGCTCAAACCATGAAAAAGCCAAAAAGTCAAATGGTCACATGACCGACTAGGCTACTCAAGAAAAATATTAAAATATTAATACTATTTTAATATTCTCAAAATATTGATCGAACCAGCAAAGTTCTACTTGCTCATTCGAGTAAAATCAAGAATTTCAGTCAAAGATCAAACTCTTCTGAAGATCCAAGATATTGCTCGAACGCACATCCGAAAATACCGAAACTCTCGGGATTGAGACACGGACATAATGGTGACACGTGCATGCTTACTTGACCAACCAAGGACGGTCCTAAGGCTTACAAGGAGCCAGTCCCACACATTCTTATAATTTTGACCTAATTTGCTCAATTGCTCATATTGGGTCCAAACTCTTTCCAACCAACTTGGAATTTGCTCAATCGACCATCAGCTGGTCCTACACCATCAAGGGCCGGTTCTATATGCCCCCTTGGTTGGTCCCTCACTTCTCCATAATTAGGTTTCATCACCTAATGCTCAAACGAGTGATCGCTGTCGTAGGCGTCAAAAATAAATTACACTTTCTCACTTCTAGGCTTTGGTAGTAAGAGAGATTTAACCAGGTACCCAGATACTGATAAGGGCCACCAAATTCAAATATGGCTTGTCGGTTCCGAATAACCGACAGTCTAATTCTCTGCTCCATTCAACTGTCAATTATGGGAACCTGGCAATTGATTCTTCACTTCCATCCGCATCAAGTGCCTCCAAGTAAAACCTTCATCACCTATTTCTCCTCTTTTTCGCCGATATGACTCCAAAACACCTATATACTCAAAAGCAAACATAAGATACATAATTTACAAAAAAACTCGCAAAGAAAGCATAAAAATTAAATATAAAATTAGGCGTTTTAAACACCTATCAAATTCCCACACACTTAGACTTTGCTAGTCCTCGAGCAAATCAAACAAAACAATTCTAAAGGATACATACAACTCCGTGTCGTCGAGGATACGGTCACACTTAGCACGTATAACAATCCTTTAAACCCCTAGGTGCCCCTAGTGGACGAGTTATAGTCTCGTGAGGGTTTACTAGAGATATACCCACAAAACCTACTTTTCCAACTTACTAGTTCTCCGAAATGATAGCATCCAACGCGTTAAGAAGACATAGAAATTTTGCACACTAGTCATAAGAAGTTAGACACATATATGAACACAATCTCATCCTTAAAAGTTGAGAGAGAAATAACCATCCCTTATCGAAAGAAATTCGGGTTCGGAGTGATCAAAAGTCTCGACTCTGCCTCGCAAGAAAGGGTTTTATGAAGTTGATCTCAATAATAAATAGTTTTTTATGGGTCACACATGTGTCCAGGTAGGAATGAAGAGAGAATCCTGCGACACGTTGAATGGTAGGAAGGCAAACCCTCTGAATTGTTTTGAAAATCCACATCTTTTATTGTTTTAAAAAACCCATTTTTCTGACGATCTCTACGAAAGGAAATCAACCACTTAACGAAGGTGGGAATATGCTTACTTACCTCGTTATCCATTCGACGTGCAGTTAGCACCACTCTCACAGCATCCATAGAAACGTCTTCGGTCTTCAATCTTTGTCTTCATCTTCGTCTTCGGTCTTCAACTAGTGATGATAACTCTTGAACTTCGTAAAATCCTGACAATGTGATTATTTCCTCTAATTCCTTGTTGTTTGAAACTTCGTTGTGGATATTCCTTCTTTCTATTGGCTATATTGAAAGAATACAAAACTAAAAACGAACTATACAAACCCAAAATATGATACCAAGGATTTTTCTTGTCTCTTTTTTTTTTCTTTTGTTTCTTTTTTTTTATTAAGACAAGAAAAATAAAATAAATACAAAACAAAAAAAAATAATAAAACTAATAATAAACCTAACAAAATTTTCTCTTGTCTCTTTTTTTTTCTTTTTTTCCTTCTTTTTTGTTTTTGTTTTTGTTTTTTGAGATAAATAAAGTAAATACAAAATGAAAACAAATAAAATATGAAAACTAATGATGAACCTAAATAAATTTTTCTCTTGTCTTTTTTTTTTCTTTTTTTGTAACTAGGGACCTAGCATAATGATGACTCTGTCCCAAGTTTTTTTGTTTTTTTTTTTGACAAGAGAAAATAATACAAAATAAAATAAAAATGCAAGTACAAAGGCCATGGTGTAAGTACTTTACCGCTTGATTCTTCACAACTTGTATGTCTTGATATCATAAACTTCTTGAATTCTCATCTTGATAATCTTCACTCTTGTACAATAGTCTTCAACTTGTAAAAATTCTGCTCCTTGTCTTGTTGCTTTACTTGAATCTGAAATCTGCTCATTTCTGTACCGTTGCTTGCAAACCTTGAACGTCTTCAACTTTCCTTCAAATTTGTGATGCTCCTCTTGTTGATGATGATGGTGTTTCTATGGACCTGTTGGTGTAGAGAGAGATAAAGTGGATGGTGCTAACTGCGAACAAGATTACAAGTGGTATGTAAGTTAGCAATTCGATGTCACCATCATGATTGATAAAATAGCACTCAAGAAATCAAAATAATGCTTCTATTGGTGGGAGGTTGGGTGGCTCACCATTCTACCCGGAGTTTACGTACGGTGACACACACTCTAAAAGCACATATTTAGACACGTAAAAAGAAGTGAAGGTCGGTGCCTCTCATGATGTAACATGGGTAGTCTCCACTATAGGGAACCACAACTCTAATACCGAATTCAGTCTGCACTTCATTTTCCACTGGCATGGTTAAATCCAACTTTAACTCTCATACAAGTAAGAAAACTTATCATGTTCTTTGTCATCTCTAAGTTCAGTCACTCTTATGAGAATCTCGATGTAATCTTAGCGACATGTACACTATGTGACTCTAAACTAACTACAAGTTGGAGTTTTTTATTCACTAATTTACACAAAAGTTGAAAATTTTGAAATTTTAAAAATGCAAATGCTTAATGATGAGTCCTAAAAAGTGCTTATTTCTATATCTTTTTGTTGGCATTTAACTCATCTTTTGTGCATTAATTCTACATTTTATCCCATATTCTGTATTTTCTTTGTTTTCAAGAATAAATATTTTTATACATGTATGGCCTCATGTATGGCCTCATTTTATACATGTATGGCCTCATGTATGGCCTCATTTTATACATGTATGGCCTCGATCTTCAAGGTGTTTGATAGGAAATTACGATTGCCAATCACTTTAGAATACTGAACGAAACTTGACTAGCTTGTTCTTTGGTTGGTTGGGATAGAAGGTGGAGGTTACATTAAGAAAGACAACCATCGAATTTAACTGGGTGCATCAAAAAGGGCTACCTCTTGCAAAGTGTCATGTAATCTTTTGTTTCCTTTTGTATATGTATCAAAAGTGTTTCCTTGTTACATTTTTCCAAAAAAAAAAAAAAAAAAAAAAAAATGATCATTAACAGCACTTGGTTCTGGACACACTGGCTATATTCAAAAAAAAAAATTAGTGAAAATTTTGAAAATTTTCACTAATTTTGATCATTGCATGGGTAAATTAGTGAAAATGTGAATTAGTGAAAATTCACTAAATTGTAACTTGTAACTAATTTTGAAAATGCATTTGCAAATGCTTTTTGATGCACCCAGTTAAATTCGATGGTTGTCTTTCTTAATGTAACCTCCACCTTCTATCCCAACCAACCAAAGAACAAGCTAGTCAAGCATCGTTCAGTATTCTAAAGTGATTGGCAATCGTAACTTCCTATCAAACACCTTGAAGATCGAGGCCATACATGTATAAAATGAGGCCATACATGAGGCCATACATGTATAATCCAGGCATGCCCCAATTTCACACCCAACACCTTCTATTTATAGTTTCACACGTCTAACCCTAGAATCCCCAAAATATCAGAATTAGGGTTTCAAAGAAATCAAAATTAAATCATACCTACTTTCTGAAAACACTCAATAACGTCGACCCATTCTTCTATTGTGTCTTCTGTGTCTTCCCATGCCTTCAATTTGTCCATTGATGCCTACCAACTATTCTCTCCAATTTCACACACAAACGGCTAGGGTTTGGGGCGATGTGAAATTGAAAAGGCTAGTTGAGAGACATAGAGGTGATGATGGACTTAGGGTTGGTGGTAAGTGGAGTTAGTGGTAGTGGCAGAGAGTTGGTGGCGGAGCAGGTGGTAGAAAAGGTGGTGGTATGGCGTCTGCACAGGGTATGGAGGAGGAGAGGTCGATGGAAGAAGGGGAAGGGGATGTTTGGTAGGGGTATATGGCTCGGATGTTATGGTGTTGAGCGGTTTCAGCGAGGGAAGATGTTATGCGATCTGCGCTGTAGGATGAGAAGATGGTAGGTAGATCTGACGGCGATGCGGAGGCAAACGATGAGCGACCGTCGGATGAAGGGATACAACGAAACGAACGGCACTTGGTGGAGTTAGGTACTGTAGTGTAAAGCGGAGATATCAAACTTTGATGCACAGCAAGGGAGCGACCGTAGGATGCTTCTGAGAACTGTTCTGACGGCTGAAAACGCGAGCGGATATGGATTTGGGTTTTAGGTTTTTGGGTATAGAATATGGGTTTGAGAAATGAGTTTGGGCTTGGGAAATCTTGAGCCCACTTCTTCTTTAAGAACAAATCTTCCTTCTTGAGCCCATTTCTAGTCTTTTGGGTTTATGCGCACCATTCTTCGCGGCTTCCTTGCGTAATTTCTTCCGGCTTTTCACTACTTTTCTGCTCTTTTCGCTCCGCAATTCATCCAAACTTTATTTATTACCTAAAAATGCAAAAATTAGTTAATAAAAATATTTATTCTTGAAAACAAAGAAAATACAGAATATGGGATAAAATGTAGAATTAATGCACAAAAGATGAGTTAAATGCCAACAAAAAGATATAGAAATAAGCACTTTTTAGGACTCATCATTAAGCATTTGCATTTTTAAAATTTCAAAATTTTCACTAATTTACCCATCCTAATTTAGTGAAAATTTTCAAAATTCAAAATTGTAACTTGTAACAAATTAGTGAAAAAAGCATTTGCATTTTTTTTTTTGCATTTTAACTTGTAACTAATTTTCACTAAAATGTGAATTAGTGAAAATTCACATTTTAAAAGCATTTGCATTTTTTTTTTTGCATTTTAAAAATGTAAATTAGTAACAAGGAAACACTTTTGATACATATACAAAAGGAAACAAAAGATTACATGACACTTTGCAAGAGGTAGCCCTTTTTGATGCACCCAGTTAAATTCGATGGTTGTCTTTCTTAATGTAACCTCCACCTTCTATCCCAACCAACCAAAGAACAAGCTAGTCAAGTTTCGTTCAGTATTCTAAAGTGATTGGCAATCGTAACTTCCTATCAAACACCTTGAAGATCGAGGCCATACATGTATTGGTAGATCGTGCGCGTGCAAATTTCTTATCACAATGTGAATTGTGCTAGAATCAGGGTGCCTAAATATCTAGACTAAGACTCCTAATAAAAATACATATTTGCACAAGAGTCAACATTTCAAGGTAAATGAGCTCCATTTTTATGATTTTTCATTTTTTTAATTTTTTTGAATTTTTTCGATTTTTTTCAAAAGAAGGAGTTCGTTTTCAATTATAGCATATTATAGAAGTATCTACTTTTCACCCCCAAACCTAAACTAAACATTGTCCTCAATGTTTCAAAATATGAACAAAATTATAATACAACATATGAAGAGGATCATGTTGAGTAGAGAAAAAGGAAAGAGAATACCCGATTTCGGCGAAAGAAATAAACGAACTTCATTATTCACCGGCTAGAATCCAACATTTTCAACTTAGATAATATTGGATTAGCAAAAATATATACAAAAGAAACCAAAAAGTTTTAAAATTTATCTACTGGATTATATACAAAAAATTCACCATACACCAAAAGTCTAAAGAGTTGAGGATCAACCCAAAAGACAAAGTGTAGCGGTTTCAACAACTTCAAATAATAATAGGAAAGAAACGCAAGTGAAACTGTGAAACAAAATGAGCTACCCCCAAACCTGGATTTTACAGAAGATATAATTTTGAAAACAAAATCGCGCAGTTTCGGGGGTTCATCATGCAAAAGGTCTAGCTCGAAGTGAACTGTGCTAGGGACGGGCAAACATGCTAATTCCAACTGTGGTTCCTCAAATGTATTATACTTAGAAGCAAAATAGTCCAAGAGGACTTGGGAAGCACACAGTTCCAAACCTAGATTAGGCATTCTCAGAAAAATTGGTTTTACAATATTGGTACAAACCAAATCTAGGTTGGGTGGAAGGCCATCAGATTGTGACTCATGTAGGAGAATAGGCACGTCATTATCAATCAAATCAAAATCTCCTAAATCATCTACACATGTCACATCATGCTCACAATCATCAATCAAATTAGCAAGTCCACAATCAGAATCATCAACATCATCAACATATTTGTCCTCATGCATCGGCAATTCAATGGAAACATCATATGGAATACTAGAAGAGATATCATTCATTAAGGTCTGGGCAGAGAAGCCTAATGTATTTGAACCCAAAGGTTCCATAACATCATCAGTATAGACATGTTCTTCTAATATAATATCATAATTATTATCATCCTCAACAAAACAAGAGTGTCCTTCCCTAAAAACTATAGTGTTTCTATTCCACTCATTTACCTCTAGATTAGGTTCATGTTCAATATGACTATCATGAGTAGGGTTAAAAACACTATTTTGATAATTAATTTCATTAAGGATAAAAATGCTGCTATGATCATTCAATGTATGCATTTCTAAACTAGCAGTGTTTTGTTTGAGGAGATTGATGTTTTCCATTATAGATTGCATACAAGGGCTCATGTGAAATTGTTCGTCCTCCCCTTGTGGTGATTGATACATGGGTGCATGGTCGTTAGGGTCTATAAATGGTTGATCGCAACCTTGAAAAGGTTGATTATGGTCCCAATAACCACCATCATAATAATCTGTAGGTTCTACAAACCTTGGAATTTCTCCAGTCCGCCTAAATTCATGGAAAATATAGCAATTCGCAATAGTGTGGTCTAAGCCATCACATGCGGGACATGCATAGATTTCAGGTTGCCTAAGAAAATTAGATGTGACAGATTCCTCATGTGATTGCATTTCTAAAGCTGCGATTCGAGCTTCTAATTGATCGATCAGAGATGATTGTGTGGGTGAGGCACTAGCAAAATGTTCATTTTCACGTTGTGGCGAATGATGCATGTGTGAATAGTCATTAGGGTTCAAGTATTGAGGCTCGGGACTTTGAAAATGTCCATAATAATTCCTATGACTATTGACATCATGGTCTATGGGAGGTTCATAACGTGAAGTATGTCCACACGCAAGTTCTCTAAGGGATTTGTTGTATTCCCCAACTGTAGACCAAGATCTAGACATGATTGGGCTCAAAAGCTAAGTAACTATATTACAAAGCCCAAAATTTGGTTTTTAATGGGTTTGGATTTTTGGGAAAAATTTGGTTTTTATGGGAATGAAAAACATTTGGTTTTTGATGGGAAACATTTGGTTTTTATGGGGATAAGCCCACTGTTTTGGTTGTGCTTTGGTGAGGCAATGGGTTTGGAGAACTGTTGTGAAACAGAGCCCAACTTTCGGCCTAGAGTTTGGGTACACGGCCCACTAACGACTTTAGTAAGCCCAGAAACTAATGAAGCCCAGCTGAGTTGGTAGGTTCAGTTAACCTTGTTTAGGTTGTTTGTTGGGTTTTTGAAACCCAAAATTTTGATAGGGACAATCCCACAGTTAAGCTCAAATACAAACCCAAAAGTTAACTTAAATTACAAGCCCAACAAAAAAAATGGAAAAAATTATTACAAGCCCACAAATTAAAAATGGAAGCCCACAGGTTGGGTTCTCTTAATGGGTTTAGGCTTACCTTTGAAGCACAGCCCAGCTGTCAGTTTGGTTGCAAAAGCCCAGTTGGGCTTTGGATCATCCTAAGCTTTGGCTTCAACACTCAAGGCCCAGTTGGGCTTGGTTCAATTTCTTCTCCTTCTGCAGCTTACAGCCCAGTTGGGCTTGGTTCAATTTCCTCTCCTTCTGCAGCTTACAGCCCAGTTGGGCTTTTCTTACATCAGCTTCAGCAGGCAGCAGCAGCAGGGAATAGCAACAGGAGCACACAGCAATAGCAGCAGCAGGATCAGGAGCAGCAGCAGGATCAGGAGAAGCAGCTCAGCTCTATTTGGGCTTCACAGCAGCACAGCAGCACCAGAGGTTTGTTCTCAGCCTCACAACTACCTGGTAATTTCAGATGAGAGAATTAGTTCTCACAACAACAAATTTCAGGCATTCAAGATGACACTGCTAATTCAGTACACAACTCAGGCATTCACAGCAGCAAATTTCAGAGTTCAGTTGGTACAAAACCAAGATGACAATGACCCAATGACCAATATGCAGTAGCAGTTAAGATGATGTAGTAGCAGATAAACAAAAGAAATATGCAGCTAACTACAGACAGACAACTGCAGCTAGCACAGGGTGCTAAGTTGCAATTACAGAGGTGCAGAAAATTGAAAATATGCAGTGATGCAGGACAAGATGCAGAGATGCTAATGCAAGTTACACTAAAATGCAAGAATGCAATGCATGATGAATATGCTAGAATGAAACAATATGCAAAAGAGTATGCAGTGATGCAAATGAACTAACATGCAAAAACAGCCCAAAAAAATCAACACAACACAACCAAGTCCCCGGCAGCGGCGCCAAAAACTTGGTGTGGTTAGAAAACACACAAAAACTCTTGCAAGTATACAAGGCCAAGTTTTAGTATAGAAAGTAAGCAAGGGATCATTCCACAGAGACTTGGGGTGTATTGAAGTTTCCTAGACTAAAGTTATCTAAACAAGTAACTAAGTGGCAGTGAGATAGTGACAGTTACAATGGCAATGAGCCAAAGGCAGTGAAGTAAAGAATGAAAGAAACTAAGAACAACTTAACCAAAACAGAACATGGAAAAGAAATTGTGGATGGGAAGTGTAAGGAGATGGATGAGAATTCCCTTCACCTAGCTAGTTCATCTAGGTTAAGTTTTGTCATATGTCTAGTTAACTAACCTTACAGCCTTAGCTAACCCCTAGTATTGGCTGTCTGTTTAAGGCACAACCAATCACAGACTAACTAGGCAGTGGCTTACTAACTAATGTAGCTGATTAACTCCTTAGAGCCACCACTGACCCCTAGCATTAGTGGTCTTCTTACAGCACCACTAATCACAAATCAGTTGGGCTTTTAGGAATCTAACTAGCCTAAGCTATTTTGAGTTCAACAAAAACCATCCTAATAGCTAACCATCATGGTTCAAAGGTCTTCTCTGAGGTTTAAACAGGGAAAATACATGATCATGTGAAGAGACATTACAAACATGCTAATTAACACAAACATAACATGACAGATGGATACAAAACATCACAGGAACAAACATCACACACAGAACACAACAGGATATTACACTAAACATGAACACAACATTAACAGCACAAAAATGATCATTAACAGAACTTGGTTCTGGACACACTGGCTAATCCAGGCATGCCCCAATTTCACACCCAACACCTTCTATTTATAGTTTCACACGTCTAACCCTAGAATCCCCAAAATATCAGAATTAGGGTTTCAAAGAAATCAAAATTAAATCATACCTACTTTCTGAAAACACTCAATAACGTCGACCCATTCTTCTATTGTGTCTTCTGTGTCTTCTGTGTCTTCCCATGCCTTCAATTTGTCCATTGATGCCTACTAACTATTCTCTCCAATTTCACACACAAACGGCTAGGGTTTGGGGCGATGTGAAATTGAAAAGGCTAGTTGAGAGACATAGAGGTGATGATGGACTTAGGGTTGGTGGTAAGTGGAGTTAGTGGTAGTGGCAGAGAGTTGGTGGCGGAGCAGGTGGTAGAAAAGGTGGTGGTATGGCGTCTGCACAGGGTATGGAGGAGGAGAGGTCGATGGAAGAAGGGGAAGGGGATGTTTGGTAGGGGTATATGGCTCGGATGTTATGGTGTTGAGCGGTTTCAGCGAGGGAAGATGTTATGCGATCTGCGCTGTAGGATGAGAAGATGGTAGGTAGATCTGACGGCGATGCGGAGGCAAACGATGAGCGACCGTCGGATGAAGGGATACAACGAAACGAACGGCACTTGGTGGAGTTAGGTACTGTAGTGTAAAGCGGAGATATCAAACTTTGATGCACAGCAAGGGAGCGACCGTAGGATGCTTCTGAGAACTGTTCTGACGGCTGAAAACGCGAGCGGATATGGATTTGGGTTTTAGGTTTTTGGGTATAGAATATGGGTTTGAGAAATGAGTTTGGGCTTGGGAAATCTTGAGCCCACTTCTTCTTTAAGAACAAATCTTCCTTCTTGAGCCCATTTCTAGTCTTTTGGGTTTATGCGCACCATTCTTCGCGGCTTCCTTGCGTAATTTCTTCCGGCTTTTCACTACTTTTCTGCTCTTTTCGCTCCGCAATTCATCCAAACTTTATTTATTACCTAAAAATACAAAATTAGTTAATAAAAATATTTATTCTTGAAAACAAAGAAAATACAGAATATGGGATAAAATGTAGAATTAATGCACAAAAGATGAGTTAAATGCCAACAAAAAGATATAGAAATAAGCACTTTTTAGGACTCATCACTTAACCACTCCCCCACACTTAAACTTTACATTGTCCTCAATGTAAAATGAATAGTCCAAAGAAAGTCAAGGTGGGAAATCCTACATGATAATGTGACAAGAAATCAGAAAAAGTAAATGCAAGACAAGAAAAAGCTAAAAACAAAACAAGAATATAAAAATAAGACAAGAAATACTCATCCTATGGGTTGCCTCCCATTTAGCGCTTGGTTTAAAGTCGTCAGCCCGACTTGCGCGACGAATTCCCCATATACCAATAATCTGAAAAGTTGGGGATCCTTCCATGTAACCTGTTTTAACTCCACGCAAACATTAGTATAATAAAGCAAAAGTGAAGTTATAGCCCAATAGAAGTTTTACCCACACTTATTCTTGTCCACACTTGGAAGTGTATAAAGAACATAAAATTCAGGAACTTCTATGGTTTCTTCTTTGCAAACTTGCATAGTATGAGAATCAAATGTTTCTAATGGCGGAAATCGAGAAACAAAGTCATTCAACAATATTCTCGAAGCACAAACACTCAAACCAATAAGAGGTAAAGGAGAAGAAACAATATGCAAAGGGTTAGACAAACCTTGTACAATATCTTGTATCACATAATCCTCTTCATCCTTGAAAAACTCAAGTGAATTACTCACCTCTTTTATATCATGGTCCTCTATCAAACCTTGCAACCATTCTTCATTTGTTTCTGCCTTAACCAAAGTCTCGACATAAACATCATCATTACAATTATTTGCAAGCTCAATTGGGTCTTCCACAATATTGGTCATATCGGTTTCATTCTCAACACACTCCTATTCGTTGTAAGGCACATACTCTTTTGCGGCTCCAAATTTCGCTATAAGTTACTTTTTTAGAAGACTCAGAAATGCATCATCCTCAAGCTCCACCTTTTGAATAGGCTCTTGATCATTATTAAGATCAATGCTCGAGTTATCTACAGAAGTGTCATCATAGTCTTCTTCGTCTTCATCTTGATCCCAAAAAGATTCTGCGGTACACCTTTGGGAAATGTCACCATGAGTTGGTTCAAGCGATGTATCTTCATAATCATCATCACTTTCATAGTTAACATAAGATTGGTTCTAACTGAATTTAGTGTTGTTAATCTCAAACTCATCCTTTTGAATAGGTGAATGATCATTATTAAGATCAAGAGTTGAGTTAACTACACAATTATCAACGAAAGACCCCAAAGGTTGGCCTTTTTCAAAATTAGCATCAATCAAATATTCATCACAAACCACAGGCACATTAGAATAGTTATTGTTTTGAAAATAAAGTTCTTCTTCATACTTTTCTTCTTTGTATTGATCAATATCTCTTTGTAAGTTAGCAATACCTTCACGAAGTTCTTGGAGTTGCTCGTCTGTAGTCTCTTTAGCTTTTTGAAACTCTTGTTGTACAAAGTTGGAAAATTTGTCCAATTAGTTAGAGACTTGTTGTTCACGAGCATAAGAATCTTCCAATCCTTGTGGTTGATCACACACATACCTGCCATAAGGTTGTTGATACGTATGAGGACCACAATATTCCATAGGATATTGATCATAGCCAATAAATTGGTTTTGATTATACCCATGGAATGGTTGGAAGTTGTCATGTTGTTGAAATTGTTGGAAGCCGTATCCATTGTTCGAATATGCTCCATCCATGAGAAATAAGTACCTGAAACACAATTCTCAAAACAAGGTTAAAAACCAGAAAATAAAACAAAACTAAAAAAATAAATAAAATAAGTGACAACCGCTGCCTCCCTGGCAGCCGCGCCAAAATTTGATCGTTGTCGTAGGCGTCAAAAATAAATTACACTTTCTCACTTATAGGCTTTGGTAGTAAGAGAGATTTAACCAGGTACCCAAATACTGATAAGGGCCACCCAATTCAAATATGGCTTGTCGGTTCCGAATAACCGACAGTCTAATTCTCTGCTCCATTCAACTGTCAGTTGTAGGAACCTGACAATTGATTCTTCACTTCCATCCACATCAAGTGCCTCCAAGTAAAACCTTCATCACCTATTTCTCCTCTTTTTCGCCGATATGACTCCAAAACACCTATATACTCAAAAGCAAACATAAGTTACATAATTTACAAGAAAACTCACAAAGAAAGCATAAAAACTAAATATAAAATTAGGTGTTTTAAACACCTATCAACGAGCACTATTCTAATAAATGGTCAACACCAGCATTTGATCATTCTTTCACCAACCGGACAACTGAGGACCCTGGTGCACGCTCACTTGAGCACTTGGACACCACATGGACGTCCATCATCCCATGTGGTCGGTACCTCTCTCACTCGTGACTTATTTTCAGCAATTCATCAATTGACGAACAATTAATCAAAAATTAGGGTTTCGAACAAACACTCCAAAAATCATCATATTGAGCACGTTCAAACACTAATAAATTTATGTTGATCCAACATCTGGATTAATCATATAATATTTGATAGTTTACCAATATTTTAATTAATATTTTACTGGGTCACGTTACCAATAAATAATTCGACGAATTGAGCAATACTTGCTCAGTTGCTCGAATATTGATCCAATTATCAATATTCAGTAATTCGCCGAATTGAGCAGTACTTGCTCATTTGCTCGAATATTGATCCAACTATCAATATTTAGTAACGTCGAATCGAGCAATACTTGCTTAGTTGCTCGAATTTACAATATTTGCTCAGACGAGCAATATCAACATAAGAACTATACGTGTGTTCAATTCATGAATCACTGAGCATTTGTCACTCATGCTCAATTCAACAAAACTTAGACTCACTGTCTAAAAGTCAACAACTGACCTAATACACGTCTGCCTTATATACTCCACGTTCGTGAGACATCAATCACGTCACATGGGGGGATATGAATTAGGGTTTTGGTCTGGTGGCCTACGGCACGTGTGTTCATCCACGACGAGAAATGTGAGTAAGTCGTGCAAGCGGTTGAAGGAGTTAGCAAAGTAGTGGGTGTACGATCAGTCAAGTCTCTACACGACATGGAACTGACTTTACCACGATCTCCCACTTTCCCACTCTTTCATTCCAAAAACCGACACACTTACTGGGATCAATGTGTTCACCATTCTGACAATATAAATAAGTTTCTGAATCCATGATTGAACAAGACACAGAAAATCCACGAGATATTGAACAGACAATCCATCGTCTAACCAAGAATCATCGTGTGAACAACACTCTCTCAATCATTCGAACTTATTCATCATTTGCAGAAACCCACAACACATCCACAATCCTTGATCATCATTGATCCCACACAATTCTCATCTTCCCTCCTACAGATCAACCAATCTCCCTCTTTGTGACCGAACTGACTCTAGAACATCCATTGACTTGGTTTAGGCCGGAGTCTTACAGATTGATCTCTCGAACTCAAAGCACTCCCATGCAGTGCATCTGTTTGAGGTTAAGCAGTTTGCTCGGTTGAGGAGTCTCGTCAGCACGGTCGTCTCTTCACTTCCTTAAAAACCAGCAAATCGTTTTTTCCCCATCTACAACTTTCTATGTCAATCTTATGAAATCCCAGATTTACGGTCAGGATTCATGGAATGACCATGCCCTATTAGGTCTGTCGGTTGGGTTTCAACCCTTACCCAGCCGTAAGTCTGAACTTTCCCAACCGATTTAAATACGTCCTACCCACAAGTTTACCTGTGATACATGTGTTCAGATTTACGGCTTGGTCAGGGTTAAAACCCAGCCGACATTCAATTTATTTCTTGGTCTTTCCATGTTTTCTGGCTGTAAATCTTCAACTGCGTTGACTTATTGCATTGAGTTTTTTGAGAAACGGCTAGTTTCTGAAAAAACTAGTTGTTGGGTCATTCTCTGCTATAAAATAATCCTTCTCTAACAAAGAATTTGTGCAAAAACTCTCCCTCTCACAAACTTCCAACCTCTAATTGTTGCAAAAAAAGGAAGAAACGTGGTCACTACACTACCAAGGAGGATGTTGCAATCGTCAGGGTGTGGCTTACGGTAGCAAAGTATTATGAAGATGTTAACATTTACATAGATGAAACCTCTAATTCTTTTTGGAACCGTGTGCGTCTTGTTTTTGTAGCGTTAGACGGAAATCGTAATGGAAGATCGATGAAACTCATTAAGAAAAGATTCAAACAGCTCTTTCCACAATTACAAGCTTTCAAAGAGGAAATGGAAACCATAAAGGAAAATAATCTCAATATGCCACGTGCACAAAGAGTAAGTTTGTAAATAATAAATTTGTTTTGAATAATACTAACTTAGAATTGTTTTTTTTTCTTCAGCCCGAGATAGCCGAAGCCGATTATAAGGATGGCTATGGAAAGAAGTTTGACCTTCATGGTTGTTATCATATCTTGGAAGAAAATACTTATGCTGATTTCAATCACTATTATTGAGACCCATGTTCGCAATGTAATGATCTTTTCTTTAAAGTTTATGCTATGAAATACACATGCCTTTTCGTTTCAATTAAATTCTATGAAATATGTATGGTCTTTCCCTTTCATTCGCTGCTAAAAATGGCGCAATTATATAAGAATAGAGAAACAATTAACTTTCATTCAGACCGTTACAGTTAGGAAATAATACCAAACCCATCTGTATTTCGGCTTAATGGCTGGAAAATGCTTTCCAACACAACCGCCAAAATTTCTCACGGTTAGAAAAACTGCAAAACCTCGATCTGAGGTTGTAATACAGCTGCAAACTGGTGGTACAGCTGGGATTCTAAATTTACGGTGAGGAATTCCTAGCCGAGGTCAAGAAAATTTTCTAGTTATCTGCAGATACAGAAAAACTAACGGCTACAAAAGTCCCAACCGCGTAAGGTACTTCACGGCTAGGAGTTCTTTGACTCCTAACCGTAGCCACCCATTTTCGGCTTGGTCGACTAGAACTCCTAGCCGTAATCAGCTCATAAGAAGATTTTCTAAACCCTAAATTCATCAATCTTACCTATTAGGACAATCTAACGGTTAAATAAATGGTGGGTTTTTCGATTGTTACCAAATTCTAGTGTTTGGATACATTCATTTGGAAAGATTCATTCACCGAATCTTAAATTTGTGGATCAACATCTTTATAAACATTATAATCATAACAAATCGATGATGGATTCAGTACAAATCGTCCTGTTCTTGTTATATTGTGAATCAATCTTAATAAACATTCTTGTAAATCGATGAAGATTTTATCAAAAAAAATTGAACTTTTTTATCATAGGTTTTGTTGTTTGATTTTGAGAAGAAGAAGAGGAAAATAGGTTGGTGAATTAATTTGGTTTTGAAATTTGATTTAGTTTTGATTTTAGGCTTAATAATGATTAAAAGGTAAATTTGACTTTTCATATGAATTAAGTCCCCCTTATCCACACTTAGGATGTTAGATCCTAATTAGGAATTCGCCGAATCATTCGCGAGCTGGCCGTTCCTGGTCTATACGCCCGTCCTATTTTTGATTTTTTTCAAATTTCACGATTTATCTAGATTTTTGTTAAAGGAAAAGCCAAAACATTTAGGAAAAAGCTGACTTTCGGTCAAATGCATTTGACCTTGACTTAGTAGTGTGGAAATATAAATTTCTACGAAAACTCATCCCTAACCTTGAAACTTTTACCGCTATCATCACAAGACAATAGTACTAGTGGATCAATGACCAAAGGTAGTTGCAAGATACGCTTTGGCCTCTTTATCCGCATATATATTTGTCCCGCCGATTGCTTAAGAGGGAAACTTCTGAATCATTTTGTTTCTTCTTTGTAAAAGACCGAATTGCCTATCAATCCAACCTGATTGTTAATTCAATTGAACCTGATTGAACCCATGACATTGTGAAGTAGCTTGTAGTCTAGTACAAAACATCAAAGCAAGTTACGAGGGACATTTTATCGGCAACACTACCACTCGCCCACTATGTAGGCTAACCGTTGTTTTCAAAAACACACGAGCAGTATAGTTTGTAAGTGATGAAACTAGTATGTTTCAGTAGCTAGGTGTCGATATAATATTGATTAACATTTGTAAACTTATCACTAGTTTTCATCTTATTTTATTTGAGTACTACATGAGTTGTCTTACGTATTAATCATCATGATTATCATAAATGATCAACCTTAGCTTGATGAATTGATAATGCATGCAAAGTAGAAAGTAACTCACATTGCGAGCAACAACAGTGCTAATATTCAGAAGATGACATAGGTAATCACCATGATCTTATTTCATCCGTTCGACTACATATACACCTTATTTCGACCAAATGATCGGATTCGAGATAGTGTATAGTATTTTGTGTCTCCGAGATGCATCACTCAAATTATATCAATTCTGCCATAAAATAAAGCTGTTGGTTCATTGATCATAATACCTTATCCCTATGATTTCCGCTGCAATAACAAGTTAAAATTTTAATTTGCCAAAAAAGAAATTAAAATGAATCAGGTTTCAGAGGTAATGATGAATCAATAGCAGCGGTAAAAAACTAAGAGAAAGAATTAAGTTAAGGGATGAGTTTCAATAGTAATTTATATTTGCACCCTAATTGAGTCAAGGTCAAATATATTTGACCAAAAGTCAGCTTTCCCCCAAATGTTTTGGCTTTCCCTTTAACAAAAATCTTTTATCTACCGGGCTTACTCTTATAAGGCACAAAGTCTATTTTCCATCTTTTTCCAAAAACTTCTCAGTAGAGGGAGTCGAACCCAAGCAGCAGTACTCCTTGAAATTGCTTCTTCTCCACCGAACCAACAGCATGTTGGTGTTAATGGTACATATATTAATATATACATAGTACAACAAATCATATTCTCCCCCAAATTTCTTGGTATACATATATTTTTTTTACAGTTACTACATTGCGGAATTTTGCGTCCCGAATTCATATCTTCAAAACGAATTATACATACGTATGACGTTCCGTATTACTACCGAATCATGAACCGTTGACCGGATTCTTGACCGAATTTCACTTTCACAAATACACGTACGTGTCCCGTATAATACACATACGTATACCGTACCACGAATTGCTAACTAGGTGTTAAATATCCTATGAAGTCCCCAAATTCCAGAGGATTGAAGCCCCAATAATAGGATTCCAAACTTATGGAGAACCTTCCAGAACACAACCCCAAAAATTGCAGCCATTTTATTTCCCATGTTTCATGAGCTTTCTCACATCCATTACAGGGAGGAAGCAAAATGGACAACATGCTCAGAGATTGGTGCCCTATGGGGGGACCTAAATACAACCAAAAAAAACTTTCCGCAAAAACACGTTACAGATACCCTTAAACTTAGACGAACAATGCCTCTCAGCTATGCACAAGTTCCCCGCAAGTAGAGAAGTTGGATTGTATGCTGATGAAGTACAGAAAAGTTTGGTTATCCATATCAAACAAGAAAAGGAATGAATGGAAACAGATGTAAAACTCTATTACTCCACATTAGAAGTAACTTTTCGTGTGACTGAGAATGAAGAAGTGCACTTGAGATTCTGTCTCATGGACCTCGAATTTGATAATTTGTTTAGGATGGCTTCCTAGTTTACCTTGTGCTTTATCCAATGTCCTGGGGAATCTGTCGAATGGAACTAGCTCCGTTCCGCAAAAAGACAATAACAAAGAATCAAAATAGTAAATGATATGTTAAAATTAGAATGAAATCCCTGAAAATGGTAAGAAAATAAAAAATATATATCATAATACCAAGAAAATATACTCATATTTTAAGAACTTGCGATTGGGAATATTAAAATTAATTGGGGATAGAGGAAGAGGACAACAACGGATCCAAATATCAAATCAGGGTCACCCCTCGTCTAAGTATTTTACCTAATACCTAATCCATCCCTCACTAATCAGGTTTATTAATTATAGTTAGAAAAAATCTTAAGTTTTGTTAAATGGAAAAAGTGTTTGAAATGGAACTTTTTTTGGTGAAAATGGAGGATGATTGTGAAGAGAGAATTGCTGCTAAGAGGTTGAAAAATTGATTTTTTTCTTTGAATCCACCATTTTTACAGCTGAAAAAGCTCGGTGCCGGCGTGGACTTGGTATGAATACAATGCCGGAAGCAGCCATACCGGCATGGTATTCATACCACGTCCATGTCGGCGCCGAGCTTATCCCCATTTTGAAATTCAAGACGACATAGTATTCAACCAAAAAACTATGCCGATACGCTATGCAGGGGGTCCGAGGGCGTAGCCCAATTAGTTTCGATATCCCCAATTGCATGTTCTATTTTAAATTCCCTCTTGCATTAAACTCAAAAGGTAATCTATCAAAACTCTGCACTCTTGGATTCCTTCCGGGATCATCATTTTTTGCAGCCAGAAACCCCGTAAAGTAAGATCCTGCATAGTGCAAACATAGTCCAATTGTGTGAAAGACTATTTAAAGAGCAATACAGTGGTTACTAACAGTTATTTGCACACTAGACTAGACACAACCAGAGCGTTTCCAAAAAAGTGTATCTTGAAGTAGTATTAGTCAAAGACTTGATTAACTTGGCATCCAGCCTCTGGAAACAGGAAATAGAAAAGAAGTTTTACAACAAGAGACTTGATTTTAGCAACCTGGAATTAGAGTGAACTAAAAAATGTGGACCAAACTGATACAGAAAAAGATACTAAATATGGATCTCACGTCCAACTGTAACAAAAAAACACTGGGGTTTCTAGTCAGTGCAACACTACCTTAAAAATGAAAGCAGAAGTTGAGACAGTTACAGGATTTTTACACATACCACCATAAGTTACCATAGTCCCTCCCTACCTGCAAATATTAGACTCTTATCAGCTCATTACGCAACCTGGAATTGTTTTTAGTATCTTGCCGTTGATGCTTACATAAAATTAAGTTAAACAGAGACTCAATATCTCGAACAACGACAATCAATATTATCAGCTAATTATTGAAAACATAGATTTCATTCTTTTAAAATTACTGGAAACATGCTTCACCTTAACAATTTGAGGACTAACGTAGCAGAATTTCCACTAACGTGGTTAAATCCCAACGCAGGCTCAGGTAAGGCACCCTAACATATAGCCACAAAGTTAGAATGATGTACAATCATAATATTCATTAATACTTGGGAAGCCAAATTCCAAAAATCAATAAGAAATTGGTTTACCATGAGACCCTTGACGTTTTTCATTTGTAATTGATTCTCCGTGTACACTTCATCTGCGCCAAGTTTCTTAAGTATTCCTTTCAAATCATCTGACACAGCTTTGGAAATGAAAGGGATATGGATAGGGAATATATATGGCAAGTTAGTTTTCGAGTATCGGATACTTCAGGTATACCTATCTGCTACGCCATTTCCCAAGGCAGTAACTATATTTATGATGAATCAACAATTAAACATTTGACGAACAAATGATAGAAAAAAGAATCAATATAACAATTTGCACCCATCTCTGATAATATTAGTGCTATGGACTCCTCGAAGCTTGCCAAGCTGAATAACGCACTGACCCACAATACTTGTTGAACCATTTTGCACAATAGTATCCCCTGATTATATATGACCTCATCATATGTAACATGTCAACTTAAATGTATGGAATTCAAACAGAATTGTCTTATAAAGAAAATAAGACATTTGGCCAATACCTGGACTAACTTTAGCAAAACCGTCTAGCAAAAGTAGTGTAGTCAATGGATTCACAGTGACTGTAGAAGCAAGATCCAGAGGTACGTTTTTATTGATTTTGTGCCAGGCACTCCCTTCTTTCACAATGTAAGTCTGCCATGTCCCTAATCACCCACATATTTCTAAAACGCCAATAGTTAAATACGAAAAAAGTTCAAAAGTTGTGAGATCTTAAATTCGCTGAACACAATAGAAACCACATTGAAAAACATACCAAATGGAGGAGGGGATGGCATGACCCAATCACCAAGAGAAAGACCCTTTACAACAGACCCGAAGGCATGTACTTCCCCAACATCCTCGTGCCCTCCAATTGCAGGAAGTGGAACCTTAATTGGGTATGCACCTACATATAAATTAAAACATGATACTTCAAATGCTTGGAGTACAAAAACAAAAACATTTTAGCAAGTAACATTAGAGAAGTAACAAAATTTGAAGAAACATAAATATTCGAAATCTGAGCACATTGATTTACATACCTTGAACCATATTGATATCTGAAGGATTAACTGGAGAAGCAAGCATTTTAACACACACTTCATTTTCTTTATTCTCAATGGGAGGTAACTCAATTACTCTGCAATTGAACACAACGAACTGTATTTAAACACAAAAATTAAATAAAACTGGTTTCAATATTCATAACAGAAGAGTTATTTTTCAAACAGTAACGTAAAGAACAAGTTCAAAACCTGGCAACTTCATCAGGTGATCCATGTTGTTCAAACACCACAGCTAATGATGGTGGAGAAAAGTTTTAGGGATAAGCTCAAATGTCATCCATTCAGTTATGCCGTACACTGCTGAAGCAGTTGTTCTGAAGCTATTTTATCTCATTAAAAGTACAAATTACATTAAAAACATAATAGCATGAGTCGTACAAACAACCGAAACGAATTTGTGACTTAAATACATGTCCTAGAATATTTACATCAATGGTACCATCACGAATGGTACAATAGCTTGCAATCAAACATGTTTAGCGTGTTCGTTTGGGACTCTACTTGGGGTTTTAACACAAATAAGATCGTTTTCAGCAATGACAGTGAATAGTTTGGCCAAGTGATTGAATAAAGTTGGCCCAAATTTCATGTAGAGAGTACATGTAAAAATATTACTGTAGCTGAAGATGTTCATCAAAATGATGCTCTACAAACTAAGAAAATTACAAAACCAGTATCATGCACAACAGTAGTCTGCTTTGATATGTGGATTCTGTTAGGATACTGATAGGTGTCTAAAACACCTTAATATTTATCTATTGTTTATGTTTTCTTTGCGAGTTTTCTTGTAAATTATGTATCTAATGTTTGCTTTTGAATTTTATAGGTGTTTTGGAGTCATTAGAACAAAAAAAGTGGAACTCGCTCAAATCCAGAATTTCTTCCCAACATCTCGAAGAGGACGAAAAGACGAAGCCACCCGTGAAAGAGAGAGGTCACTTCGACGTCATACGATAAAGTTATGAGCAAAAGATCAAATGGCAGTCAGTTTTATGGAACTGACAGGCCAAACGAACTGGTTGGCTCTTATCCAAAGCTGGGGCGTGTAAATCCAGTTTCTTATAAAACACAAGGGTTTCAGTGAAGAAATCATTTTTCTTCTTCTGCCTAAACTGATGGCGGCTCCATTGTTAACAGAGAAATAAAGAGAGAAGGAATCAAAGCTAGGGTTTTAAGTTGAACTCCAGGAATCAGAAGAACATGCTGCCGCAAGGAAGTAGGATTCTGAGCTTTGATAAGACATGGAATAATTGGTTGAATTTGTGACTGGTTTTGGCGGGTTTTGCTGTGGCAATCGAATTGAGAAATTGGAGTTAGGGATTGAGATTAAAAGCTGAGTTTGGGTTGAGCTAGATTTTGAATTAGGCAGAAATTGTGCAGCCACCACTACAACAACTTTGATACCGAGATTTACAGGGTCTGATTCGGATTTGAGTTTGCAGGGAACAACACAGAGAAGAAGAAATTGGAGTTGGGATTGCTGCAGTTATAAGCCAATGGCTTAGATGGGTTTGCTGCGAAGAAATTAAGGATGGGTTTTCGAATTAAGACGCTGAGTCTGTCTAGAATTCAACCATGGAAGAAATTGCAGGTGGTATGAGGATAAAGAAGACATGGTGTTGTTGCTGACATGATTGGACTGTGGACAAGAAGGTTGCAGGATTGAACTGTAATGGAGATGTTGCAGGTGAACAAGAAATGTTCTGCAGCTGGTGAAGCTTAAGTACTGGGTTGAGCTTGAACTGTAGGGAAGTAAGAAATGTTGGTGGTACTGATGTGGATTGTTGAAGCTTATGGTGCTGGATTCGAAAGAAGATGGAGTTGGTCTTGCAGGAGGTAATGTTAGTGCAGCTGAACAACAAGATGCAATGGGACTAAAGCTGTGATGATGAACTATGTAGATGGGGATTGCAGATTCAGGTTGATGGTAGATGTTAGAACTGGAATGACTGAAGCAGTTGAAGCTGCAGGACAGATTAGTCTGCAAGAATTGGTTGGTGCAGGAATGGAGTGTGTGCTGCAGGAACTGGGAATTGCAGAATAAGCTTGTGCAGCTGGATATTACAAGAGAAGGCCAAGAAGATGCGGTGGCAGTTGCAGCTGGTGTTATGATGGGTTTGAAGTTTTAGATCAGGACAAGGAGTTATGGGTTGGTTCAGTAGCAGTGGAAGAGAAGATGTTGGCTGTTGCAAATGACTTGAGATGGATCATTGAAGTTCTGGTTCTGGTACATGGAGCTGAAGTTGAATTGAGCCAAGAAAGTGCCAGGGAATGTGTAGACGGGTTATGCTATGATGAATGAGCTGATGCAAGTGGTATGAGGTGCTGAAGTTGCAGACGTTGCTGCTGCTACAAGAACTGATGTTTACAGGCCATGGGTTTGCTGGCAGTGGTTCTGGTCATGTGTTGCTGCTGCAAATGGGGAGACTGTTAGTTAGAGGCTGAGCTGAACAATGGGTATTTGCAGAGGACGGTGATTCAGGTGGTATGGCCGAGAGTAGTAAGAAACTGGCAGTCTAAAGAACAACAGATTCAAGGGTTTGGCAGAAGCTAGGACTTGAGCATTGAGCAGTTGAGAAGACAGAACCAGTGCAAGACTCAAGAATTGGTTATGGTGTTGAATGGATCTAAATTGCAGGTACATTGGTTGTGAGATAGAGAAGGCAGTGGTGGCTCTGGTGTTGCTAGCAATAAGAAGCAGCTGAGAGTGGAGATGGAGTAATTGGTTTGAGATGTTGTTGTGCAGTGCTAGAGTTGCAGATGAGTAAATGGACACGTTGTGTTGTGGTGGCAGAGATCACTCGAGTTGGCTGTCAGTGAGTTCAAGAATGGGTGTTGCAAGTGAGTTAGAGAGGGTGTTTGTTGCTGCAAGAATTGAGCTGCAGAGAAGAACAATGAAATGAAACAGGGTTAGATGTATGTTAGGGTTATACAGGCAAGGATTTGGAAGGCCTGGAATCGGCCGGAACTGATCAGAAAACAGTCAAATCTCGGCAGAAATCGGTTATGACCGAGTCGGGTCAGTGAGTTATCCCGAATTCCTTGATTTAACTTGGACCTGCTCTGACTGGGCTTCAAAAATGGGCTGTTTGAGCGACTGAGTTTGAACCATTTTTTGGGACCATGGTTTTTTTGTGGGAACCATGATTCTATTTTAGGCAATACATTATAAGTAATACTAAGTCACCCCTTATTAAATATTTTTCTTAATACCAAATTTACCCTTCTTAATTAAATGTGTTAGTTTAATGATTAATTAGTTATTAGTTAATGATTAGTATGATTAGTAATGATTAGTTACCATTAAAAAGTTCTGTTACAAAAAATTGAAAATTTTCTTTGCGAGAAATTTTAAATTTTTTTGCAATTAAGTTCGGTTACCCAAATTTATGATCAAAATCGAACTTAATGATTAGTGATTAGTATGATTAGTTACCAGTAAGAAGTTCGGTTATAAAAAATTGAAATTTTTCCTTGCGATCAAACCGAACTCTATATTTGGTGTGACCATTAAATAGTTCGGTTATAAAAAAAAATAAATTTTTTTACGATCAAACAGAACTTAAAGTTCGGTTAAGAAACATTTTTTGCGACGTAACCGAACTAAAGTTCGGTTGGGAAATGTTTTTTGCAACTAACCGAACTACTAGGGTTCGGTTGGGAAATGTTTTTAGCTACTAACCGAACTAAGGTTCGGTTGGGAAATGTTTTTGCAACTAACCGAACTATTAGGGTTCGGTTGGGAAATGTTTTTTGCTACTAACCGAACTATTAGGGTTTGGTTGGGAAATGTTTTTTGCGACATAACCGAACCTTAGTTCGGTTAGGAAATTTTTTTTGCGAAATAGCCAAACTGTTCTTCATGTTCGTCATTTCCATTAGGTTCGGTTAGTTCGACAAATTTTTTCACATAATTCCTAACCGAACTTCTCTCTGCAACTTCCATTTTCAACTCATTTTGATGGTTAATACTCATTTTTCAATCGAACGAGGAACGTCAAGCAAAGAGAGAAGAAGAAGAGGATAATTTTTTTTTTCAAAACTAAAAAATTTTGATTCCCCCTATTTTTGTTTTTGATTTTGATTTTGGTTAATAGATTCATTTAGATTAGATATATATGATTAGATTTATATAGTTATTAGGTTAGTTTAATTTAAATTAAAGTAAAGGGTAAATGTGTACTTACCTAACTTTAGGACACCCCTTATAAGTATAGGGAGGTTGGCCTAATAAGACCATGGTCCCCCCAAAAAAACCATGGTCCCTAAAAAATGGTTCCTGAGTTTTGGCAGATGAGCGTATGACCTAAGAATGAAGGTGAACAGAAGATATAAAGGAACCTCTCTCCACACACTATTCCTACTTATTATGGACTCCTTTGATACGAGTAGTTAATCTTATTATTGGTACATAGCATGTCTCTTTGATTTAATAAATTAGTTTTGTCTTCATATTATCGATTATGATTCATTACAAATATCGCATGTTTGATTGATTGTTTGTATTGTCAAGTTGCAAATTGGTCGAATTCGTAATCACATCTATTGCTAGTTTAGGGTTTATTATACGTAAAAGTGATAATCCTTGAATACAAGTAGCATAATTGTGAATATTGCTTGTAGTGATGAATCCTAGTAGTCACAAGTGAGTCATAACCTTTGTTAAATCGGATTAGTGCTTTTACACGTTCGATTGCTTTGATTGGCCTGATTTCATAGAACTTAGTGCATCTAGGAAATTAAACTTGATTAGTGCTTTTACACGTTAGGTTGTTCTCTTAGGTAGAATTCATATTCGCATCTTATAATGTGTTTGTTGACGACAAGAGGAAATTAGCGGGATATTCTTGCGATCAAGGTATCCTAGGGCCTTTGATAAAGTAGAGATTAAATATCAATTCTAATTTGTATGACAAGAATATGTTTGTGAATGAAAACGAAATCCTTAACCAATGCTTTCACATCTTTGAATTTATTTGTTTACTTTAATTTATTTGCTTTTATATTTGTTTTAGTTACATAAATCAGAAAAATCCCCCTTGCTTTACATAAGAAACCGAAACATATTGGCAACCTAGTCCTCTTTGTGGGAACGATCCTTTCTTGCTCTTGCTATATTATATATTTTGAGAAGTGAGAAAGTAATTTATTTTTGACGCATACGACAGCGATCAGATACCGACCCTAACTCGTCATAAGCCCATGAGTAGAACTCAACTCTAAAACCGGTCTACAAGTTGAAGGATCCCATTGACTTATAAACTACCCAATTGAGCTATGTGGGACTAAGGGAAATTCATATGGCAATGGCCAAATGCATTTTTTTTTGTTGAGCTAGGTGGATGGCCAAATATGCTTTTCCACTATGGTAAAGCATTGAGCGGTTGATCATCAAGCGTCCGTCCTTAAGACAAACGCTGGCGTTGGCAGGAAAAGCGCAGGCGTTGGAAATACACACGTTGGCGCTCCTAACATAAACTCGGCGCTCGAACAAACACCAACGGGTAGTTTTTTAAATTTTAAATTTCACTTTTCACCTCTATAAATTACCATCATCTTCAAACAATTCACTCACACCAAAATTCACTTATCTTGAATTTTCTCTTCTAAAATCCATTTCAGTTTTTTAGTTTATTGTTGGTGAAATGGCTGAAAAGGCGATCACATTTTTTTGCGATGCAAAACTAGAAGCTGTTGTTTCTAAGATATGTGGGAGTTTTAAAAAGATTGAAAATTGTAAGAGGGAAGTGCAAGTTTTTGAAGTTGCTCCATGAAAATGTTTCGCTAAAAGGCATATAAGAGCTCCAATTTTGAAAGTTAACAACAAAAAATTCAAAAACAAAGGCGAAACTGTCAAAGAGTGCGTTGAATGAAAGATACGTCGAATGAAGATAAACAGGAGGCCAAAACTTGTACTTGATTTTTTATTGAAGTTGTTAAGTACGTTTTATTATTTCATAAGTTTATATCTTGTAAAAGGATTGGCATCAATGAATGAAAATATTTAGATTTTAAAATAGGGATTTCCACTTCAGATTAAGCGAAATTTATTACAATATGAACTTGCAAACACAACAAAAACATCAAACTACATCAAATCCAACGATATTCTTTCTGTAGAGTTTATAACATTCAAAATGCTTAAACTTTCTTCCGCTTTCTTCAGTAAACTTGGTCTGAGCGATGGTTTTCTGTATAACAGATAAACAACAAGTTCAGATATTTATGATCCAGTTGAGTCCATGAGGACAGAGGTTAAGATACTCACCAGTTCTTCATTGGATAACCAGAATTGCTACGGTGAACCATCCACAAAAATTTCATATAATGTTTGACTTCCTTAGTGATGAGTGTAATTCTTAGTTCTAGGCTCTTACCGTTTATTATGGTTTCGTTCCGCGATACTACAAAATGTCCCAATACTCTTTCCCATAAATAGTCACTGTTCATTGGTCTCATACGATGTAATCAAGATCGAACAAGAGTAACATCTTCTTCCATTGCAAAGATTGGGAGAGTCATTCGAGTGCAGTACAAATGTGCTTGAGATGGACCATCTTTTAGAATTCTAAAACGCGATTCGTAACGAAAAGGTTTACCATGAGCTTCCTCCCAATTATCAAGAGCTGTTTGGATCACTTCTTCTTCAGTTACACCAATGGACTTTTCTCGATCAATTTCCATTGCCAGAACAAGAAATGTCTGGAGTGCAAACCTAATAGATTGAAAACGAACACGCAATCAACGAGCATCTCGGTTTCCTGGGTTTCCCGTCAGTGAGACGAACATTGAAAAAACGTTCTCCCAAAAAGAACCGTCTTGAGAGCCCATATCAGTGATTACCCTATGAAAAAATATGCTTTGCATATAGTTATATCCTCTTCTTCAGTAAACTTGGGACCACGATTTCTAACAGACATTTATGCAGAGTGAGAAAGGTTAAAAAAAAAAAAAGATGTGATTTTGGAGATGGGAAGAATGGAATTTATAGGTCGAGAAAGAAAATCGAGCTGTTGTAAATTTAGCCGTTGGCGTTTGTAGTAAAACCTCACGACTTTCCTTTAAGCGCCCGTTTGAATTACCATAGGAGTTGGCGTTTGTAGTAAAATCGCGTGACTTTACTAAAATCACGCGACTTTACTGAAACCGCCCGTTTGAATTACCAACGCCTATTTTTTGTTATAACTACAACACTCAGTTTTATTCTCAACCAAACCAACAGATTTCTTTCTCAACATCCACCATGTTTTCTAAAGGAAAACCGAAGCAAATATTATGTGTCGAAGCAGAAAAGGTTTGTCCATTCTGTTTCATGGATACTCACAGTCTTATGCAATGCCCTTGGATGTCTTCAAAGTGTCCGCGGGAAGGTTTTTCAGGCATCAGAATGGTGATTGAATCACAACCGGAAAAGCTCAGTTATTTGCAATGTCAAGATCCCAACTGTCCAGAGGAACCACATATGTTAGATGATGCTATGAAGATAAAAAAAGAATAAGAAGAAAAGATTGCAACACTCTGCAAAAACTTCAAACTTAAAAAATTAAAGAAGGAGTTATTACACTGCAAGCATTGTGGATATGGAGATCACGAATACAAACATTGTCCACAGAGAATCAGTGGATGCTCAAAGCCTGGTTGCAAGAATTTTATGCATTTGAGGACTTCTTATGAAGAAGACACATATGGAAGGCATTTCTGGAAATGTCCTAAGTGATTTTTGGTGGAGTGGGTTGATCGAAGTTGAAGGACAAATCGATTCACTATGGTATTATGTTATTTAGTTTGCTATTTATTTTGTGTTATTACGATTATCTAAAACCAAACATGTGGATGTCTTCACATTTGCACCATCAATATCATAAGTAATTTAAATTTTTCCTGGATTAAACATTGCACCATCAATCTCATAAATAAAAACATACTGCATTAAATAGCCACATCATACATGAGAATAAAAGAAATACATTAGATTAAAAAAACTACTACATAGGCGTCAATTCTCGGCGGGTGTTGGAATTCCTAGGGCGATGTAGGGATTGTATTTGTTGAGCACCCTAAGAATGTTGAAACAAGCATGGAAGTCGAAAGGACGACCGCGGTGAGATACTGCCCGCATTGCTAGAGTTCTGGGTTCCACTTCATGTTCCGCTTCACCATTGAGCTTATTTTTGTGATTCTCCATTAGTTGAGGGACGAATTCCGATACATTACAACTAATTACATTAAAACGATGCATCAATCTGTGATAATTATGCCTATTAATGTTAATCGTTTCAGCGACGAACATTTCATAAACTTTCTCCAAGAACGTCGATCAGGATACATTCCTACCGATATCAACAACATCTTGTATGTGAAAAACGTAGGCTCTGCAAATAGCTAAATCCTCTTGTTGAGTGAATCAACACCACGAACTCTGGGAGGCATTTTTGTGGATGATTTGAGAGTGAAGAATGTGTAGAATGTGAGAATTTAGAGTTGAAATGAGGAGTATTTATAGAACTCAAAAATTAAAGCCGTTAGATAACAAGAGTTTTCAGCCATCCAGATTCAGCCATTGGCGCTTTTACTAAAACCGCGGCGTGTTCAGAAAAAACGCTGGCGTGTGAAATAAAAACGAGCATTTGATTGAAAAGCGCTAGCATTTTTGGGACAAGCGCCAGCCTTGATACCAAGCTCGCCCGCTCTTTCATCACGTACGCGCTATATGTTCTATCTCACTCAACAAACCAACAAATTTGTTGGTTTGTACATCCATTTTTCATGTTTGTTGAGTCCATAATGGGAGAAAAATCAACAAACTTCAAGTTTGTGGAGTCCATAGGAACTGCTCTAAGGTCCCAACATCCCTCCACGCTTCCAGACCCAACGTCCTCATTGGCCCATTCTATCGACACTGGCCCGGCAGTAGCCCTTTCCTTATGACGGCTCCACTTAACTACCATTATTCAATGTGGTGGCACATACGCCCATACATAGGTGCACCCACACCTTAATCCAGCCTATAGGTCACCCCTTCCATGGAGAGGGCATGGGTCGCGGTGGTTGTCTCTGATATCAAATGTTAGGATACCGACCCTCACTCGTCATAATCCCATGGGTAGAACTCAACTCTAAAACCGGTCTACAAGTTGAGGGATCCCATTTACTTATAAACTACCCAATTAAGCCCCATCTAACCAATATGGGACTAAGGTCCCAACAGATTCTGATGAGTTATTGTGCAACTGCTCACTAATGTAAGGTATGTTTATACATGCATTATATGGCTGGCTTGTTTCTACTTTCCATTGTTTAAAGATGACTTGCATCAACAATCCAATTGAAACAAATACAATATACTCGGAATCGACATTGGCAAACAATATTAAATTCTAGTGTAACATGAGTTTATACCACTTTTCTGCATAAAATAGACTTACACGGCATCTAACTTGACTACCACATAATAGAATCATGCTTCTAGGAAGCCTAGTGGTTATTGTTAATTACTGTTTTCACGTTAAAAACAACATCTTGTCCTTTATGTTATTAAGTTTTTTAAATGACAAAATGAAAATTAAAAATATTTGAGTGGATGATTTCTGTACACTGGAAAGTCTAGAATGCAAGTTAAGTTGTTGTGTTGATCGATAAGTTAAAGTTGTTTTTCATAACAAAAGAACGAAAGAATCCCATTTGGCTAGAGTTAGTGTTACCCCGAATAGAAGACTGGTAAGGTATCCCCAATGGGAAGGGTTTGGGGATGACCGTGGTTATGATCGAGAGCGTCAGAGCGCACATACTTTCACGCTTCCGCTTCCCCCTTTTCCCACTGCTAAAACATCATCGATTCTTCATTAGACCACTGGAACTCCAAAACAACCACAACCATCGATTTAGCCTTTAGGAGAATAAATACGAAGCATTCTTTATCTTGCCTAACTTGTCTAAACTCTGTTCTATAATCTAGATTTTATTATTATTTCATCCCTCTTCCTTTTCCTGTTTTGATACAACTTCCATATCCTTGTTCTTCTATATTTTTGGATGCCTCTTTGAGCATTATTACTAAATACACTTGTGCCGTTTACTCGGGGCTTACTCGGGGTTTCCCCTTATGCCCGAAAGGTGAATGTCCATTATTATTCCATGGAATTCAGCTGAGTAAAGCCATGAATCTGAGTAAGTGAATATTATGGTTTAATTAGTGTATTTTTCTAGGAATTTAACCGATGAATATAACATTAGATTTAATTAATTAATTGCTTTATACTAGAAGGAAATCTGTCTAGGGGCATTTAATTGATTCAAAAATGAGTCGACGGTCGTCATATCATTTTTGAATATTATTCTGGGGAAGTTCAGACAGCGGAGATGAATTCTGAATTCAAATAAGAAATGCTGAGTCTTTCGGCTTAACTGTAAAATATATGGAATATTGAAGGTTCTACTTCAGAAGCTCTAATATTGCTGTCATATATTATTACATTTGATAAGGTTACAGAGTTGCAATTCACTTCTTTCGCGGAAGGTGAAGGCATGAATTTCTTATGACTCCGATGCTGGTCAGAAATACATAATTTCCGATATGATTTTACGAATCTAACTTTCCTCAAAAATCCACCACCAACAATAGCGGCATAGGCTATGTTGGTGGAGTCCTAAACGTGCTATCTTTTAAAGGAGTTCATCTGGTAGAGGTATTCTAGTGATCGACCAATGTGTCAAATTTTTAATACTGCAGGTCATCTAGCCACTATTTATAAACAAAGATTGAATTTCTCTTATCAAGTTAGATATCCTCCAGCAAACATAAGTCATATGTTGGACGATGCTGACATATTTGATAATGAATAGTATATTGTTGATAGTGGTTTTAATCATCATATTACTTTTACTGCAAAATCTCCCCAATAAGCTACTCCTTATGATGGTGTCGAGGTGATTCATACTGCTAGTGGAGAAGGTATGTCTATAACCCCAAAGGGGAACTCTAGTAAAATTGTTAAGAATCATTCTTTTTCCCTAGATGGCATTTTTATTGTGCCTCAATCTTCTCACAACTTACTGTTTATTTATAAATTTACATACGACAATAATTGCTCTTTAACTCTTGATTCTCATGGATTCTCTGTGAATGATCGAACCTCTAGGAAGACAGTCTTCCAAGGTCCACATAGAAATGGTCTTTATCCTATCTCATTCATTTCAGCACATCATGCTCTTACCTCCACAATAAGTGGCAGTGCTCTTCTTCATAGAAGATTTGGTCATCCATTGTTTCAAACTCTTCATAGAATTTTTAGTTTGTTGCAATTGTCTAATGTTTCTAATAAGCCTTTATTTTGTAATGATTGCAAACTTTGTGGAAGTCAGAAGTTTCCTTTTCAAATGTCTTGTAGTGTTGCTAAACAACCTCCGGAGTTGTTGCACATGGATATTTGGGGTCCATGTCATGTTGCTCCTGTATCTGGTAGTTTGTATAATGCAAATATTGTTGGATTCTTCATTTGGCCTCGAAATCTGATTTTAAACATGCATTTGTATTATTTGTAATTAAAAGTGAATTTTTTTTTATCTCATTGTCATTACCATCAGAACTGTAAATGGTAAGGAATTTTTAAATGCTTTTCTCAAGCAATTTTGTGACTCAAAAGGTATCACTCATGAAATTTCATGTCCTCATAAACCTGAGCTGACGTCAAACACAAACATCTTTTAAGGGTTAATATAACCTTGTTATCTCAATCATACTTGCCTCGTACTTATTGGGTTGAGGCTCTTCAAAATGCAAACTATCTCATTAATAGATTTACTACTAGATCAATCAATTGCTCTACACTTTTCAAATTTCTTGTGCTTGCTTTCTATAGCTGAAGCCATATGCTTCAAACAAGCTCGAACCAAGAAGCACACAATACATTTTTCTTGGTTATAGTTTTCGATATAAAGGCTCGGGTGTATAGATCCCTATACTGGAACAATCTATATCTCTAGTCATGTCTCCTTAAGTGAAGATTTTTTTTCCTTATATGTTGTTGATTTCTCATTCTCCTTATGAGCTTCAGCTGACATATGCAGTTTCTACTCCATCTTTACTTTAGTAATTCTTTTTACTTCTTCTTTTCCCACTTCTCCAATCACCAAAAGTGATCATTGCACGACTACTAGAGATTCTTGAGACTATAGAGAAATTGAGATTCTGGAGAGACAATTAACCTTTGAGAAATCATGATGGACCTAACCATCCATGGTGGGGAGACAATTAGGCCAGAAGGAAATGTCAGAAAAACAGAGCAACCTCATCATGTAGTCTTAGTTACTGGATTACGACTCTCTCTCATCAGAAATTTTTCATCATCAAAAAGCGGAGCGACATCAAAATCTATGAAGAAAGTTGAAGACGTTCAAGGTTTATAAGCAACAATACAAGCAAGAGCAAACCTGATAATCAAAGCGGAAGACTTAGTAGAAGAGTGAAGAAAATCAAACGATGTGATTTGTTGAAGTTTATGATACCAAGACATCACAAGTTGTGAAGATCCAATTAGTCAAAGTCATTCTTTCATGTCCATGTTAATATTTTCGTTGCATTTTTCTTCCAAAATAAAATAAAATACTAACAAAAAAAAACAAAAAAATAAATAAATATTTTTTAGTATGTATTTCGTTCAAAAAGGTCATAGGGAATAAAAATCTATAAGAAGTTTCAAGCAAGAAGAAATGAGGATAGGAGATTATATAATGTCAAAGTTATATGAAGTTCAAAAGTTTATCATCAACAGTTGAAACCGAAGACGACGATTGAGCACTATGAGAAAGTCGAGGAGAAATGCATATTAGTTGCTCTGTTAGTCCGCTTTCCATCTGGCACAAAATATATCTGGCACTGGTTCAACTCATCACACATACTCTCTGTCTATATCCATTGTTGAGCGGATAAGATCAGTTGTTTAGCAAGTCTCTCTCTCCCGATGTTAATATCATTGTGGAGTGGACATATCTCCGCTGTCGAGCGGAAATCTCTCTCTCGATGTTGTTCTAGTTGCTTATCTCTGTCTTCCAGTTGTTTAACGGATCTCTCCCGTTGTTTAGTGGATACACTGACATTTTTTTTTGCTCTTGCACTCTAATTACTTGGTTATAGGTTGAGAAACTTTGTGTCCTCATAACTCTTTGGATACTTGTGACTATTAGAAGTTGGAGTAAAGGTTTTGTGGGTATACCTCTTGTAAACCCTCCGAGACTATAATTCGACCACTAGGGCCACCGAGGGGTTTAAAGACTTGTTAAATATACTAAATGTAATCGCGATGCCTGCGACAATGAGTTAGGATTTTTAATATTCTTTCGTTTTGCTCGAGGACTAGCAAAATGTAGGTTTGGGGGTGTGATAAGTGCTTGATTCTTACATATTTATTGCTTAAATACATTTATTTAGTTCTTTATTTTGTACATATTTAATGATTTTTGTTTAGTTTTGCAATATTTAGAAAATAAAGCTCGATGGACTAAAATGCAGAATTCTGCTGGTAAAATGGAGGAAATGAAGTATGTATGATTAAATGGGCTAAACCCGAAAGGAAGAACATGGAGAATAATTTCATTAGTCCAATTACTTGAATACGGAAGTGTGGTAAACATGTCAAGGCGTGTGGTAAACATACCAAGGAGTGTGTATAAAGTGTGGCGCCAATTTATTCACAGATACGGGTAATTATGTCGACATCATTTGGAGGATTAATATAATATCTTCTACTCGTGGAAAAAAAGAAGAGACAATTTCATAAATAAGGAAGAAAATGAAGGAATTAGTTGGAAGCCCACATATGTTCCATCTTAAGTACAAAACACAGTTCGGCTAAGTTGGCCTGTGTTAGTGGTGGTCCATATTTGTCCTTAAAAAGATAAATCTACGGCCGTAGTTCTCCTGACCACACCCTCATCTCGCACCTGTAAGTGGTGGCCAAGATTTCATCTCCCAAATGATAAACTACGGTTGTGATTTCTCCCATAAAACTAACATTTAATGACCCATTAATGGAAATCTAATATAATAAATATAGTAAATGATATTTAATCACCCTTTACCACCGCCAACACTACAACATTCACACCAGGCCGGGCTATCTCTATGGCAGTCACTCGGAAACGTAACAAATATATGGAGACGTGTTATGCGCATGGATATGGGTTTCAAGTCCTAACTTTTTCCACATTGGGTGAATTGGGTGATGAAACAGTTGCATTTTTAAAGAGGTTACGCAACTGTCTCCTTAGCCGTGATGCTAATTACAAGTTTTGTAACTCTCTTTTTTATAGACTTGGTATCGTGATTCAAAAAGGTGTACGTGCCCAGCTTGTTGCTAGGCTACCTACTACCGAAATGTATTAGGCTTCAAAAAAAAAAAGTAAATGATTAATATAAGAAATACCTAACTAATTAGTGTTCCACACTAATTGATGATATTAAATGATTTATTAATTTCTCATAATAATGTTTGTTCATTAATTGCTCATAATAAATAATCTATTAATTTTTTTTCCTTATAGAATTTCTCTTTATTAAATTAATAAATTTATGTTTCTATTAATAAATAATTTTGATTAAAACGGAAACAATATCAATAGATATTAGTTGCGACTGTAGGTTGTGGAAGCGGTGGCGGAGGTCGAATGAATCAATAATCTAATAATATCATTAGATATTAGTTACACACGGGTTAATTAAGCCCTATAAACACATAAATAACCACTAATCTAAGGAACAAGTACAAGAGACCTGGATCTTCCGGTAACTCATATAATGGAACAGTTTATGTTTTGTTTATGCAATCCCATGAAGCAAAATCAACACTAGTACTTTGTTACTTCACTTTCTTATTATTATCATCAAGAATATAAGGTACAGTTTGGATAACTTTGCCTGTGCAAGTGGCAGTTCAGATTTGTCCTCACAAGAGATAAATCTAGGGATGTAATCGTTTGTCATAAGTGCTGGTTATGATTGAGATTAGAAATGCATCTAATGGACAACAGTTATCATGTCATTAAGGTTCCATAATTCTTCATAATAAATAGTCTACTAATTAGCCATGATAATATTTTGTTAAATGTCAAATTAAAAATGATAATATATAAATTATTCTACTAGTGATGATAATAAATATATTTTTATTAGCTAATACCTAGAATTAGTTTGATATTGCTGCGAGCTTTACAAAAGTGCTTTTCCGATGTACGTTATTGTGCGGAGGTATGTAAAAAAATCAATTGGTTGCCGATGTACGTTACTGTTCCGAGCTTTGTAAAATAAAAAACAATTGAATGGTTGCAAATTATAAATTAAAGCTAAAACTATTTTAAAAAGAAGAGATATCTCTGAAAATATCAGGTTCAACTGTAGTTAGTGAGAAAATGACAAAAGAAGACATATCTTTAAAAATTGTTTATTATATTTTATTGTGCATAAAATAAGTAAATTTCTACTATTAGAGTACAAACACATGTAATATTAAATTTACTAATTAGTATTATTACTAAAAAGTATTATTTTTCTTAACCACTTTTTAAAGTCAATAATTTCTTAATATTTATTGTTGAAAATAAAAGTATATTTCAATGATACGATATAACATAAAATGTAGTTTGAAAATAAAAACTAATTATCTTTAAAGAATAAAATATAACGAATAAAAACTGGTGATCATGTATAGATTCAAGGATAATTCAATTATTAAAAAGATGGTATGGAATTGGAAAATAAAATATGAAACTAGGGTGAACTATAGCATTTGCTTTTGAAGCTTTTAAAAGCCCCTTCTCCCCCACTTTTAAAATTGATAGATTTCGGAAGTGTAAACTTTAAGAAATCTTTATCAAACACTATGATGAAAAAATATTGCTATAAATATGTTTTCAAAGTTTTTTTTTTTTTTTTTTGAATGAAAAAAGCAGCACCAAACTTAGTTAAATTGGCTAACAATTATATAAGTGGACCATAGTGACGGTGGCAAGTATTGGTGCCCAGTGAGTAATTTCGCATCGCCTCATGTATTTCTTGATAAATGGTTTAACATTATTTTTATTCAATGACGATGGATAGCAGAGTTTATTGTTAGTAGAGCCTATTGTTATTTGGTTAATTACTTAATGATTTGACTTACTAATTAATCATGATTTTATTATTTTATGCAACGAATAACCTCACATTTGGAAGCATAATGTCGCAGAATGTAATGGCCTGACCCTGTAATAATAATGTCCTCACTAAGGCACTGCGGTCATCTGACAGTATTGGGTTTTCAATGGTCACCGTTGCGGTCATCTAGCAGCAGCTTCTTAGGAGGTCACCCATCCCAAGATTACTCAATACCGAGCATGCTTAACTATAGAGATTTTTCGCGACCTATGAAGCCAATTATGCTGAAAAGGTCTCGATGTTAGGAAAGGACAAACCATTACCTGTATACCAACTTAATTTGGAGCTGTCCTCGCGTACGGAATATGTTCAATCCTAGACTCTGGCATTTTTTCTCACTCATGAGATCTTTTCCCGACACAATCCGTCAAGCATACTCTTTCGCCCTCGACATGTAACCTGTGGTCGACTCTAATATATACCATTGGTAAGGACCTGATCCTCAGCCAATATTGTCCCCACTTAGTCGTTGTGGTTATCCGACAGTGTGGATTTTCAACTAAAACTGATACTGTCATCCATCAGCAGTTTTCTGGGAGATATTCCATCCCTAGATTACTGTCGCCCGAGAACGCATAAATTCATTGATTTTTACCAAATCTGGATCCAACTATGTTGAAAAGGCCAAAATGTTACGAAAGGACAAGCCATTACCTATATTCCATTTGGTGAACTCTTCCTGCCGAATTGTACATAATATATATGGGAATTTTGAAAAACTAGAACTACATCGTATGTGAGTAAAATGGTTGCCATCGGAAATGACTTAACATTTTAAAAGATAATATCTTAAGTGAATGAATTAGCTTTTAATTATGTCATTGAAATAGTAAGAACATATAATAAGGTTGGGCATCTCCATACATAACATCGAGGCTTTTTAGTTAAAAACCCCACACCTCTTATCCCAAGGTGGTCAAGTGGGGTTTGGTGTTATGTGGTCGGTCCCTGAGTAGTGTCTGATGGTCCATGAAGATCCTAACAATTGGTATCAGAGCCAGTGATTGAGGCTACTGTCCGAACGTAGAAGTGGTTGTGGATGTCACCCGGTTTAGAGCGCAAGTGGAATCAGACTCAAGGTGAAGAAGGAAAGGCCCAAAGTTGAACTGGCGCTCAAGGTGGAGTTAGTCTCTCACCCATTAACTCAGGTGCAGCAGGGTTCTAGATCGGCAAGGCAATGCTCAAGGATGAACTGACGCTCAAGGTGGAGTTAGTGTCTCACACATTAACTCTCAAGAAGCAGGGTTCTATGTGTGCAAGTAAATGCTCAAGCTGAAGTTGGTGCTTGCCTTCTCATTAACTCAAGGTGGAGTATGATTGTAGGGTGCATAATGACAATAATCATGATCGATGGGTAGCATATACAGATGGTAATCATATGGTGAAGTCTGATTGGACTGGTGAAGTGGTTTAATATATCCAAGGTGGAGATTGTTGTAGTATGTGGCGCGATAAACCATTTAAGTATAGCTAGGTATAGTCCGACATGGAAGAAAGAGGAGTACATGTGGAGCTTAATAAGCTTGGGCATCTCCTTTCGTAGCACTGAGGCCTTTTAGATTAAAACCGCACACCTCTTATCCCAAGGTGGCCAAGTAGAGACATCATCGGTGCTATGTTTCGGGCCCATAGTACGTTCCTATTGTCCATGAAAATCCTAACATCGTTCACTAAAATAAGGAAGATGCAGAAAGTTAATACCATTTCAAAAGATCGATAAGATATCTTTTTAAACTAAAAAACATATCAAATATTTTTTTTTTGGGACAAAATATGTAAAAATTAATTTCGATATAATTTCATTGCTGGCTTGAGGATACAACTCAAAAAAGAAGAGACATAGTATGGGAGGATGTCAAGGCAGAAAATGCTAGAAAGGATTTGCGAGGTGAGAATAAAATATCTATCAGGTTTTCCTTAACTTTTGCAACGATAAGAAGGGTAAACTTGATATTATTACATATATTAATATTCATATGTCGGAAAATGCATAACTAAATAAAAATTATTCCCGTGCCGTTGCGACACGGGTTAAGCCCTAGTTTATCACATAAAATTTATACTATAGTAATTAAATGAGAATATTGTGGAAATTTGGTAGGCCTGTGCATATAAATAGTGGTGGAAACAGATGGAAGAAAAGTAGTTTTGGAGACGGCCAGAGAGCCAGAACTCGAGCAACATATTACTTTTTAGTTTTTTTTTTTTTTGTAGTGGAAATATAAGGAAGATAAAGAGGCAGAGGAAAGTTTCAATTGATTCGAATCAACTGTGTTGCATCCATATATTCCTTTATATACAAGTAGGAAGAAGACCCTAGACACTATATTGGGCCGCACATCCATGGGCAACAAGCCCTACAACACTCCCCCTTGTACGGTCCAGTAGAACTTCATATGCGGTGCTTCACATTTAGTGCTTCGAATATAGTTCTTCAAATGTCGTCCTCTCCTTGATGACTTGTGCCGAAATCAATTGCCTCATTAAAACTTAGACAAGGAAAAACCCAGTGGGACAAAACCTTGGTACAACTCTTCACATGTGGTACTTCACATGTTATCTCGTACTTTACATGTAGTTCATCACATGCAATACGATCTTTAAGGACCGACTAGTCTAAGTTAATTGTCTCGTTAAAACTTCGTCAGGAAAAACCCAGAGGAACAAAACCTGAACTAAAGAAAAAGAGTACAATATTAAGCAAACTTAGAACATAGTTGGAACATAGTTGGACTCGAATATGTTGCCTCATTAAAACCTTGCCAACGAAAAAGAGCAAACTTAGAACATAGTTGGACTCGAATATGTTGCCTCATTAAAACCTTGCCAACGAAAAAGAGTACAACGCGGGTAAAGGTGATCTGTTGCAGATGATCACTTTGCTTCGTTAAAGTTGACTAGTTGCTTCACAACTCCTAAGGAAGAAAATCCTCGTGAGAAAGACAAATAGCCTTAGTTGGAAAATTACATTCCTAGTGTTTGTTGTCGTCTCATTAAAAATCTTGCCAAGTAACAAAACCCTTTGGAAAAAGATATTCTCGATCGAAGGGAAAAACAATACAACACAACTTCAATTTCGAAGTAAAATATGTCGATATCATGTCCTTGGATCCTCCCCCTTATGTCGGCATCTCCCCCTGATTACTTTCAGAGTTATTCCAGATAGTTCCTTTAGTCATGTACTTTTCGAAACTGAATATCGGTAATGACTTAGAAAATAGTCTACCATATCTCCCCCTGATTACTTTCGTTGGAGAAGAGATTATTGTTCCTTCATAATCAACAAGTTTTGGATTGCACTTTCATTAGCGTTCCTTTTTATGTCCTTGTAGGGATAAAACAAATTTATACAATGGTTACTTTTAAGTACATGATTACATTCATTATAACATTCCAATGACGTTGCGTTGGCGCTGGGCTATATCTAGCTAACAAGTTCCTGAGGATGTAGAATTTAATCGAGTATATTATTATACTAAGTACAAAAATGCGTCTATTGTACTTAGATATGGCAATTTAATCTCCCAACACATCTTCATCATCTTCCTTTATACGAAATGGTCTCTTACTTACATTTGAACCTCGACTAATCATGGGAGTGCTATCAGGATGCATGTCTTTGTTAAATTTCCTGAAAACTTTAGACATATGCAAACTGGTGGAATAATGTACCACAAGCTCAGTATTCGGTCGAGCTTTCCCCAGATTTTTCATCTTAAATTCAGATTTCAAATAGCTTTTAAGGTCTCTTATTACATCAAGAGTACCCATCATGTATGTACCATCGACATAGATAGCTACAATTCGAAATCAGGAACTTTCTTATGAATACGCAAGGAAAAATAACTTACTTTTCTATCCCCTCCAAATCAAATAGCCACTTATACGGGTATCCCATATCCGTTTGATTACTTCAATCTATAAGTGAGCGTTCTATCTAACTGTAAACGCACTCTGTGGTTTAAAGTCAATTGATTTGGGAAACAAAAGGCTATCAAGTACAATATCTAGTATCTCTTGATTCTTTCAGAGATACGAAATAACCACATACATATGCTGCATTTCAAGTCCTTTTTAAATTACCAAGCTAACTAAGTAGAGGAACGCTATAATGTTTATTACAAGAGAATAATTCCAGGGCTTTGTGAGAAACCTCGCGCCACAAGGCGAGTCTGTATACTTTAAGACTACTTTCTTCTCATTATGCTTTGTGACAAATTAATCATGTATGTCCAATAGGCTTTACACTTGGTTGGTTAGCACTACCACACCAAATACTTGTATATTTGTCAAAGAATCAACCTGGATTGTATAGGCCAAATATGCTCTTCGCTGAAATTAAGCAACAAGGAGCTTGGTTCGATCTCATCTTGCTCTATTTCCTTAAGAAAGTGTATATGAAATTAATCATCAATATGCTCGCATGATCTTTCCGTTGACTCGTGTGCATTCTCATAATCCACTTGGGATGTCATTGTTCTCTGGAATCTTAAACTTCGGAGCATCCTCCAATTTGATTCATGTAAATATTAAGAGACAATCTTATGAGATGATTTTTGATGATATAAATAAGTTGTTCCTCGCTCACCTAATTCCTTTCTAGGTGAGGATTGATTGAACCAAGTGGTCTCTCCAACTTCCTTTATGGAGCCACAACCTCAACCACACTTCCACTAAGTGTAGTTGCAACACCTTAGTCTACGATGTATATCCCTTATTGAGGATTTGTAACCTTGCAGGTAGGTTTTCAGCTGGTATGTGTGATCTCATCACTTTAGCGACATCAACGTACATTTTGAAAATCGATTATTCTTTCACTTCACATTTACATTTGTGGAGTACAGGAATCAATATGAGACACAGTGGGAACACACCACGACAATTCCTGTCGTTCCATTAGAAAATACTTTTTCTTATCTCCCCCTAACAACGGGAAGATTGTCTCATTAAAGTGATAACCTGTAAATCTAGCGGTAAGATATCTCCTGCCAAAGGTTTTAAAATTCGGATAATTGTTGAGAGTAAATATCCAACAAAATTGCTTAATCGTTTTCGTGACCCATCATAGTATGATGTGGACTCGTAATGACACATTTACAGTTCAACCAAAAAATGCGCAAGAACACGAATGTCAGGCTTATATCCAGTTACCAACTGGTACACATAAAAGGTTGACTAATATTGGGTTCTAAAATGAATTAAGTAAAGATGCGTTAATATTGCATATCCCCAAAGCAATAAAAGGTAGGTTGGTACGCGTAACCTATTCCTTAGACATCATTTGTAACCTTTGATGATAGCCTTTGCGAGACCATGAGGTATAGGATGCTCTGCATTGATCCTATTAAACATTCAATAACCATCAAGTCCTTTTGATGTACACTCGCTAGCATTTACAATGAGTGGTCAGCCCTTACATGTAAAATATGTGCTAGTAGTTTTAAACGCAAATTTCATGAGAACTATAACTAGTCCAAAATGTCAAAACATTCACCAGAGCCATAAGTCACTTTAATGTTCCACATTCTACATGAATATTTTTCTAAACTTCACCTTGTTATCTTTGTAATATGGATTGTTTATCATTTGCATCTTAGAATGGTCTCGATCTTGTTTTACTGAAGACTTTGTAAAATAAGTAATATGCTCTCTTATTTAAAAGCATAATGGTAGGGGGAGGGGGTTATGCCGTTACTTCGCATTCTGTCAATCTTTTTCCCGTTGTTTCGTCCATTCAAACACAATGATGTACGTATGAGTCCTTTCAAAACGAAACATCATGTCACAACCAAAGTGCCTTTATGGTTATGTCAAAGTCTGTATGAGTCAATTCCCAACTTTTCATCATCGGAGTCAAGATGGATTTAATAATCCAAACACTATAGTGATTTACATTTCACTAGATTGACTCATTAGTTTCTCTAAGATGTGTTTCCTTACACATGCATTAGAGATATAAAGGATGCAATCAATTAGATTCTCATCACTGTGAGTTTCCATGTGATATCCACTTGCATGGGTCTCTTTGGAATTTAACAAGGTGATTAGCTCTCCGTACATATAGAGCTTTTGTGACTTTCTTCTTGGAAACAAAATTTGAGCAGTGCTTCGCTCGATGATCCAATCAAGTAAGTGGTGTGGTGTGGCCTTATTAGTAACAAAAGTGAGATTCAACTCAAGTACTTTAGAGTGAATATATATTATGTTTAAAGGGGGGATGATATATATTTTTCATCCAGATTTACTCAAGTGCTTTAGACAATTTATGTCTTGTGGGAATGATGTACTTTTCATTCCATAAGCGCAAACACTGGATATAGTTCAATTACATAATCAATTAGTTAGGCAAAGTTCTTTTCTTTCCATTAAAGTTGATGACTAAAGTATTAACTTCCTATGGAAATTGGTTGCTACTGTGGTACCCGCATTACATTGCTTGTACCAATACCGGCAAGAAGATTCATTCCCAACTTTTTAGTGAGAGCTAAAATTACATCTTAGCTTCATTCTTTGTTCAATTGATATATGTACTTTAGTGTCATCACTGCTGGGGTGGGGGGGGGGGGGGGGGTAGACATCTTTGTCTCATGATATATGTGTCCCTTTTCACATGCTTTTTATGAGTCAGTACGTCTAAACCTCTTTACTTCGGGATTCTTTCCATTTTCAATTTTGTTATATTTAGCTTAATTTGAGAAACTTCTTTATCTCAACAGGCCAAGAGAATCTCACTGCACATGCCAACCACTTACTTTAGGTTGAATAGATTACTAAAGGTAATTCTCTTGTTATCACACTTCAATATATACTGGTTCGTTATTATCATGCGTGAAGTAGAGAAATGGAAATTTTATGACTCATATCACTTTTTGTGAGTTCTTCCACAAAAATTGGATAACATGTGATTTTCTTTGCAACATATCTTTTGAAACTACCGACTCTTTAATAGTCGAGCAAGTGGATTACATCCCACGGAACATTCAAATTTGGGAGAAAATATCATGTACACAATAATGGTGGTCAAGCACTTCTAAGTTTCAAATGTTATAATCGAGTCGGTACAACCAATTAAACAAAAGAGACATCATTTAACTATATCCAATATCATATTTAAGAGAACAAAATAGCATTAAGACCAAAATTCTTAATGATCGAGATAAGCAATCATAATTTAAATTGACCGTTTATATGATGTGGACTTACCTCAGGACAAAAATAAGCAAAACTAGGCATGTTCTAAAAACAAATAGATAAGCCTAGCAAGTACTCAAAATAAAAACCACATTATAGTTACATAACTCAAACTTTGATTCCTGCCGTACATAGACAGAACTGGAACAACCTTGACCGCACACAGCCCAAAACCGAGATGGAACAGGAGCTGAAACATTGAGCCGAGCCAAGACAGTGAGCTGAGCCGAGCCAGAACAGTGAGCCGAGCCGGAACAGGAGCCAAGCTGGGTCGGGTTGGAACAGACCCTCTTTTCCCAGGTCGGACCATACAAGATCGTCTGGGATGGAAGAAATTTTCCATCTCCTCTTTTCCCAGATGATTCCAAGAATATCATCCCATAAACAACAATCGATAATCAATCCTCGCACAATCAAGCACACGTATATTATTATAAAATATTTCAAATCCATTCCATATACATATAATTATACTCAAATCGATCCCATAAGCAAACATATGCATATAATTATAAACTTCAAATCGTTCCCACAAACATACGCTCAGAAACAGGGAAAAACAAAAGGAGAAAGTAGATCCAACTTAGCTGATTTGATTCCAGCAATTCCAACATTAGCTTGACGATAATTGCATACGTGCTGATGCAAATCATAATGTAGAAAAGAAAAAATCTTCCAAATCCAATCTTGCTCTGCGGTATAGCATCGTGCATGATAATGTTTTGTAGTGGAAATATAGGGAAGATAAATAGGCAGAGGAAAATTTCTATTGATTAGAATCAACTGTGTTACATCCATATATTCCTTTATATACAAGTAGGACGAAGACCCTAGACACTATATTGGGCCGCACATCCATGGGCTACAAGCCCTACAACAATTTTCCATTTTTTTTAATAGTGGAGTAATCTCTCCCTGGGGTTAAGAAAGAAGCCAAATTTATTAAGTAAGAACTCAGGTAATTTCTCGTAACATATTCTTATGGATTAATTGCTTATTAAAATCTCTTATAAAAAAGCTCATTCTAAAAACCGTTTTGAATACCCTTGGACTATTTTTTATAAGCGAAGGAGATTATACTGTTTTGGTACAACAGAAGTTGTAAAATTTGTTTTTAACCGTAAAATACTCTGAGATGTATCAGTTGAGTCATAGATAGTCTTGAGATATAAAACGAAAACTTATTAGAGATTGATTGAGTAGTCAGCATCATTCAATTGGTGGAATGCGAAAACCCCAGTTCTCTTTAGTTTGGTTATTTATTTATTTATTAGTTTATTATTTTTTTATTCCATTTTAGTTTTTTTGTTAGCATTATTTAATTGTAAATTATTAAAGTAGAAATTATTTGGTCTCAGTGGAGCAACCCGTGCTTGCATACTATCTTATCGATAGCCGTGCACTTGCGGTCTACAGTAAAGTATCTCATTATTGATGACAACTTACTCACTGGCAGTTCATCAGATTTTCTGCACTCTATCACTTCGTAGCTACAACTTCAATTTCCCATCAAAGATTTGGAAGATTTACATTGTTTCTTGGGTATTGAAGTTAAAAGAACTTCTATCTTTATGTTTCTTTCTCAAATTAAGTATGTTGACCTACTGCATAAGCATCATATGGAGGGTTCTAAACCCTGTCAGATTCATATTGAATCTTCAGAAAAGCTTAGTAAGGATAGTGAAGATTTGTTGGGGAATCCTACTAATTAAAAATCTTTAGTGGGTGCTAGTCATTATCTTAGATGGATTAGACAAGAAATTTGTTTTGTTGTCAGCCCGATTTGTTAGAAAATGCATCGTCCCATAATTCCAGATCTTATTGCTGTGATTTTTTTTTTTAGATATATCAAGGGCACTATTGGTTATAGCTTGCATTTTACTAAAGGAAACTCATTTTTATTAGGCTTTTCAGATGCATACTGGGCAAGTTGTATTGATGATAGGTGACCCACTTGTGGTTACTGCATCTTTTTGGGTTCATATATCATTTTTTGGTCTTCCAAACTGTGGTCAGATCCAGTACTGAAGCAGGGTATGCTCATAGTGCTCCTGAGATTGTTTAGATCTGTTATCTTCTCAAGGATCTTCATTTTCAAATTTCAGGAATACACAAATTAGGGTATGATAACATCATGTCTATTAATATTGCTTCAAACCCTGTAATGAATTTGAGAATGAAGCATGTTCATTTGGACTATCACTTAATTAAGGGAATGGTTTAATCAAAGGCATTGTGTGTTTTCAATGTTCATACTCTTGATCATCTTGTTGATATCTCCACAAAAGGTATTCATGGTCCCAGATTCGAATTGCTCCGAGATAATCTCAGTATTGTTCCTACACCCCTCTGCTTAAGGTGTGATATTAGCACAGGGACTACTGTGATGCAGGATAAGCTCAACTGCAGTGATCCTGTAAAGTAATAATTAACTTTTGGAAAACTTATACTCGCCCTCCACCAAAGATGACATATTTCAAGTTTACACAATTCTTAAGGGAAAGAGAAAGAGAGGGATAAATTAGGGGGCTTTTGTATTCTTATGCATAACAAATAGTAAAATTTGAAATAGACATATCTCTCAAATTATGCCACGGATATTTGTAAACGTTATACCGTTGAAAAGCATTTTAAAACATCTGTCTAACAAATATAAACATGAATATAAAATTATACATAATTCTTGTACTGGTATTTAATAACAATAATCAATTAAATGATAATTTAGAAATATGACCCTGTTTAATGATAAGGGTTTACTTTAGATGAAAAAAATTTAATTGAAAAGGCCACCTTCGGTGGGACAGATCCAGTATATATCTTTATTTCGTTTTCTTGATTGATATTATAAATTTTGCTGATACCTTATATTTGCGCCTATTAACGTTTGATTGGGATACACAACGGTTAAATCAGGACGTTTTTTTTTATCCAACAACGGTTGGATTTGAGGTTGGGTCAATTTCCAACCACCTGATCTATGGTCGTGTCAGTCTAGTTTTAATCACGTTATCGTTTGTCTCCATTATACTTTTAATGTTCGTGAATAAATTCTAAGGTTGTTTAAGTGCATAATTAAATTAATCTACTGAAATTCTATAACTAGATCAGGGATGTATAATCTGTATAAAGTTGTTACTTGATTATTTACACGGGTGAAAACTTGTATGATATGACCGAGATATCATGTCAAGTGATTGCCTATAGAGATAATTCTGAAAGTGTAGTTCGATTATACTAGACCATAAGAGCTTATCTTGGTGGTTTAGTTATATATAATCCAGCAAAAAGTTTTTATATGTAGTAAGAAATTATTGGAATTATAGAGCATGAGCGAGACTCGAGTCTCATCTGAACCTTATTTTAAAGCACTACTCAGTTGAATCCACAAGTTTTGTCATCTCAAGCTTGTTGTCAATGTTAGATGAAAAAAACTACATGTTGATTTCTAGTATACTAAATCAAGTCTCAGACTAGATATAGTAGTTGGTAGTTGAGTATCAGATGTCACTCTCGAAGACTGAAGATTGATGAAGACATTTGGATAACTTCATCAACAAGGTGTGTGAAGACTGAACCATTCTATTTACTCACAAGCTTTACCATTCTATCTATTCGAGACTATGTCATATGAATTCTAGTAGATTTATTGGAAAGAAGAAATTTTGAGTCAAGCTTGTCTTGTTAAACATCTCGAAATATGATTCAAGCAATGAATGTTCATTGGTCTTTTTGAAACTTAGTTTGAAAAAATTTATTGTTCAAGAACTAATGTTGTGGATCATTATAAAATTGCTCAAGCAATGATTTTATCATCTGGGAAAGGTTTCAAACATCAAAGAGAGAAATTCGAAACTTCTGTAATTTTAGCTCAGGGTAGGTTGGCGAACCATCTTGTAAACCCTATATATATGAGTTTCTGAAATAAAAGAAGGTTGGTGAACCAGCTCGCAAACCTTAAAGTTCAGAAAGGGACAGTTCACCAACCCAGTTCACGATTCGTGGTGATTTGAATTGGTGAAATGCCCAACAGTTTGTGAACCCAGTTCAAGAACCATAGCGCCCGGAGTTCACGAGTCTTTAGCGGTTGACGAAACCGATTCACGAATCGTAGCTCTCGGACTCAAGAACTGAATCAACGGTTCACGAACCGCTTCACCAACGGTCTCGGTGGATTTTTAGCAGATGCTTAAATACTAATTTTTAAAAAGTATGTTTAGTATTGCTATGACTCTCATAAACACCTCTGATACATATAGGATCACTAAAACACTTTGTGTATGTGCATCAAGATTCTTAAGTATCTAGATGAACGTAATATTGCTTGATAGTTCGTAAGGCATATTTTCTAAAGAACGACCATTATACACGGTTCAGTAACCGGACCACTGCGTTTATTCTTTTATGTGATTTCAAGACTAACTTATCACATGCTTACTTGAAATCTTAATTAGAGTTTCATCTATAATTAGAGAAAGTGTTTGCTTGAATCTCAAGTCCTAGCTTGAATTCTAAGCAACCTTCAGTCTTGAACATCTATAAATAGAGATGCTCTTTCAACTAGAGAATTCAATCCATGACACTTTGTGCCCTGGTTGATTGCTATAGTCGTACTCTATTGACCGAGGTTTCCTCTGAGAAACATAATTAGGTCTAGGACTTAAAGACTTCATTTGGGAATTCGTGAGGCCAGCTCCGACTATCTTTACCTTGATAATTCGTGAATCATGATCTTGCTTTTATGTTATCGAGGTTCTCATAATCCCTTTCAGGCAAGATAAATAGAAATCACAGAGATTTCTTTATCTCATTTTTTGTGATTCCTCAAGATAGATCTGAAAACTATTCCTCATTGATTAACTCGACTGTTCTTAAGAGGTAGTTAAGAATACAAGATTCTCATCTAAATGAGTGTAAGTATTCCGAATTTGTGAGGTTTACTAGCCTTTTCTATCGCATACAGATTTCCAAGCCTTGATCTTTGATCTAAAGGAAAACCAAATAGGCTTATCTGTTAGAGGCAGATTGGTACCCAAAGTCTTCACTTAGGTTGAAGAAACTCTTAGGCTTTCGAGGTTCAAGAGAACTAAGGAACACGACTGTAACTGAATAGTCTGGACTTTGGAGGGTGGAATCGGTCTCAATTACATTCCAGTCCGAAGTCAGATAGTAGCCTAGTGTCTGTAGCCGCTTAATACAGTTCCGTGTTCAAATATGGACGAGGTCTCGGGAATTTTCTGCTATTGCGGTTTCCTTGTTAGCAAAAGTTATGGTATCTTGTGCTTTTCCTTTCCGCAATATATTGTTTTTCTTTATAATAGGAATTAAACACGTAGTACGTATTCAAATCCAGTATATACGTCCATATAATTAAGATCGATTATGAGGCTTGTTTCTTATAGAATTCATATCTTGAAAGATAGATAACAAGTTTCATACTTGGAAGAACTCAGATCTGAATATTTGGATATGACTAGATTGATCTTGGACATTAATTTTTGGGATCGTCCAAGTTCTCTTCTTAACAATCAGGTTCACGGACTCCTTTGTCTAGACTCTCTGACTGATAAGAGATAAAAGTAAAAACTCTACATACATATTTTCAAGGATCATTAAGTTGCTCTACTTGAGGTTGTATTGGATTTTGTATATACAAGTTTCCGAACGAAAAAGTTGGCAGTGCATTTGGTACTCTCTCTTTTTCACTTTATGAATGACTCTTAGTAACATTTGCACGCTGTACACTTGGTCATATATGTCCTCCGAGACCCATACATGGCTCCTGGTAGTATCCGCATGTGATACATTAGTCATTTCCGCCCGCGAGCTCCGTACATAGCTCCTAGTAACATCCTCACTCGATAAACTGGTCATGTCTGCTCCCCGAGCCTCGTACCCGACTTCTAGTAACATCCAAACACGATACATTAGTCATGTCTGCTTCATAGATGAAAATTATTCATGAGTAAATCCTAGCACATCCCTGCGAGATATACTGTCTAAGACAAAGTGTTCAATAGTCTCATGCAAGAGATACTATTAGTCACGAAAGCCTCATTCAGTCTCCCGTATACGTCACAACTGATTATATATAACTTAAACTCCATGAGAACGCCCTAGATGGCCTCATGTAACCTGAGCTCTATTAGCTCATCATAAAACTTGTACATGACACGAGGCCAAAGCATGAGCTTCACCTGAGGCACATGCCTCATTATCGCGATCTTAGATATGCTCGCGGCTAATAACCTAAGTCTGAATTTTACAAACTTATCCAAAAATGTAGTCAAACCTCCCAGAGTTGTTCATGTTTATAAGAAAAATCCAAAAGCACACAAATGGTTACCACAAGCCGGCCACACAAGGTTGAGGCTTATCCCGGCTCTTCTCGTATTCTACACACTACTCATGATACATTTCTATTTTTTCACATGACTTATCCTACTCATGGCCTATTAATACATCATCACAAGAGATGACTCATTCACACAATAAGGGGATAACAATTAGAGTTTTGGTCTTGCAGTCTATGACGCGTGTGGAAAATACCCAGATGTATTTCTCACCTCTAAAGAGAATAAATGGCCGAAATATTATAGGAGTTTAAGGATAAATCATTAGCACTACTTATCTTTAACTATTCCTTTAATAAAGAATGCTCCTCACAAAAAGTAATCCTTATCTCACCGACTTGAGATTAAAGAGTTATGTTATAAGTAGGTCATTCATCGATCAGGAAAAACACATTTCTCAGAGCATTCTTATGCAACCCTATAATTAATTTGATCTCTCTATTTCATCAGCTTCCCTCCCCATGACCAACCCTAATCCTTTCTCTCATGTGACTGACGCAGTCATTGTATAGCCATTTCTCTTGGTTTAGGCGAGAATTGTTCGTGCTCAACCTTTCAAATCTCACACTCAAAATCCTAATTATATGCCCCTTCATCCAAAATTAGGCATCTAGAGGAGGGAGTAATATTCTCCTCATTAAGGAGTACCTTTTAAGGCTTATAAACTATATCTACTAAGTACGGAATGTTCTTCCTTCAGGAAAAACTCTTTCCTCGAGCTAAAATACTATTTTTAGTTAAGAAAAAAAGGTAAATTTTAGCAGAATTTTCTTCTTTCTGAGTCGAATAGAGAAAGGCGATGCCTATTATTTTAGTAAATCTAAACTTCCCTGAAACCTATATCTCTCGGAAACTTTAAGATCTACGCCTCGTTTTTTGGAAAATTACCGAAAATAACATATAAACGAAATGAAATCTATTTCCAGACTATCGGTGTTTTCACCAGGTTTAGATTGAGGTTACAAGCTTGAGGATAAATCTTCTCAAGAATATGAGGAGTTAGAAAGCTACGGACACAAAAATCTCTCCTATTCTCTCAAATATTTTCCATTTTATTTTTCATATTCTAGCTTCCCTTTTATAATTACAGGTAATGCATGATATCCTATGCACATCACTACAAGGTTGTTTTTACAAAGAGATGGTTCGGCGAACTAACAAATAGTATCTTCGGCGAGATAATAGATCTTTGCTCCTTCGAGGCCAAAATGGTCTTTTGTGAATGAGACCGTTCTGACTTTCATTAGATGTGTATCTACCAACTTCAAACAACACCACTCATTTTTTTTGCTTTTTATGCGTGTCATCATCCGGGAGAGTGGCTGATACTCAGTTGACAATTCGCCGATCATTCACGAATTTTTGCGAACTGGTCGTTTCCAATCTGTACGCCCTTCCTATTGCAATTCTGAACCATATACGTAAATTATATGAACTTCCCTTGTTATTCGGGTTTTTTCCGTTCCGAATGAGATTCAGGCGTACTAGTTCGTTACAATTAAACACCTAACTTCGGCCCAACTTGTTTTACGTAGCTACTGGGCTTACTCTTTTCAAGGCCCAAAGTCTCTTTTCCATCTTTCTCCAAGAAGAACCCATAGAGGGAGTCGAACCCTATCAGGCCAACTCCTTGAAAAGGAAAATTAGGCTAAGGCCCAAAAAAAATATTTTTCAGATACCGTGACACCCATAATTAATCAAAATTATAAAAAGAAAGTAACAAGACAAAGTTACCCTTAATATATTTACTTGTAAAAGAAAGAAATTTTGGATTTTCTATCTGCTCAATAAAGAGTGCATAACCTGTTATGCGTCCTATTTTTTTAGGGGTATAATTAGCATGCAAACTTAAATATAACACCTGTAAAAAACCGTCCCTTGAAATTTTATAAATTTTATCTCGTTAGAAAGCTTCTAAAGAGCTCTACAAAACGAGCATAAACAACAATATCAAATTTGAATTTTTTACGAAAAAATCGGGAGTGATTATCATTTTAATGAGAAATTCCGAAAACTGGATACATTACCATTATGCAGCCACCATAAATGATGCATAACACATTATACAGACAACACGAAGGATGCATAACAAATTATGCAAAAATGGTTATGAACTACACCACCGTCCACCGCCATCGTCAACACCAGCACCACCATCTCCGCCAACACCGCCGCCGCTACCTGCCCCAACAACAGCACCACCGTTGCCGCCCCAATAACAACATCACCACCGCCGGCAACACCACCTCCGCCGCCGCCAGCACTACCTTCCACCACCGTTGTCGGTACCACCACCTCCGCCGTCAAAATGGCTGCATAACAAGTTACGAACCTTTCAAAGATAGTTACATAACCTGTTATACTCCCCCATCTCAGATTGCTGCAAAAATTATGCAGCTACTTCTGCATGACATGTTATGCACCCTACAAAGATGCCTGCATATCATGTTATGTACTCTTTTAGTTTGGTGCATAACAAGTTATGCAAATATTTTAATCTGCATCATGTGTTATGCACACTTTTTTAAATGCATGACAGGTTATGCAAAAAGTTTTCGTAGCAGGAAAACCAGTTATGCAGCCAAAAAGGAAAAGAAAAAAAAATTTACAAGGAAAGAAGCATACCTGGAGTTGGTCATAAATTGTATCAAATCATCAATTTTGTATCTTCGACCCAACCGTGTGTACTCAGTTGATGTTACTCTATGATCCACGCGGAATACCAGATTCAACATACCATCACAAGGTTTAATCACAAGCAAGATATAGACAACATCCTAGGAGGAGTATTAATCTCAGAACTCTTATTTAGTTTACACTCAAACTAGTGAGCACTAAAATGCACCTTCTTTGTGTGGACAGGTGAAAGACGATAGAAACACTTGTGTAAAACCAACTTTACAAAAGCATTTGATACATGGGTCATGGGTGTCTTTAGGCATGAGTATAAAAGCCATCACACAATAATAATGCATATCCATGAATCAACAACCAAAACGGAAGAACTAAGGGTTTAAACTGCTGACATAATACGATAAAAGAGGACAATAAGCAACTGCAAGTCACACTAATAAAAAAATTAGCATTGTGCAAAGATCAATCCTATCTTTCAAAGCTGCCAAGTTTCCATAAATTAAACTACTGTGAAAATTCATTTCCATGATATTTAAACTAGTGTTCCCTCTTTCCACCAAATTCTCAACATAGATCAATCCTAACATACAAAGCTGCCAAGTGTCCATAAATTAAACTACTGTAAAAATTCATTTTCAGAAATATTATAACGGCTCAAAGTGGTTGCGTAACAAGTTATTTAGTTAATTTAATCTGCAAAACAAGTTATACAAGTTAAAGTAGTTGCATAACTTGTTATGCACCCTTTAAAGATGGCAGCATGACCTGTTATGCACCCTTCCAGTTTGCTGCATAACCTGTTATACATAACAAACCCCCAAAGTGTATTCACCTGAAATAGCTAGTCCTTCTTTTGGTGTTCTCTTTTGAACTCACTTGGATCACGAACAAAACTTATAATACACATACACTTTAAGGTTTGCATCATCTAGAACTGGATCCTTTAAAGCTTGACAACCACGTTCCAGATCTGACTAAAGAAAACAGAAGCCGTACACGAGGAGATATAAGAAACCAAAGAAAAAAAAACAGAAAATAAAGGGAATCACCACAAGTTTTATTCTTACAGTAAGGACACTGCAAGTTTTATTCTTCATTTAGAATTATAGCAGACACATATTTTGATCTTCTGGAGGGATATCTAGATGGAGGAAGAATACGAGGATGATGACATTCTCCCGAGCCTGACAGACTTAACGTAGTCTGTGGGGCAATAAGCTGAAATGCCAGGGAGTGCTAATCCCATAAGCCTTAGCAAGATGCAAAACCAACCCTCCTTGTACTCAGGTCCATGAGTGTATCCCATTGTTAAGCTCCTCGCTAACTCCCAAGCGGCATTCAGATACTCTAGAATCAAGAATTTGATCTTGTAGTAGTTCGGATTAGGTTCTTCATCCAATTCCTGCAAGATAAGATAGAATTAAGATCAGGGCTATAGATGAACTTAGAAGCACGGGCTAAACATAACCTTACAATGTGAAAATTTGATTAATAGATTGATTACTGTTTCAATGTACATGTTATTATGCTTGAACAAGAAGGTGTTGTTGTTATTCAGTTAATTTAATCTGCATAACCATTTAAAGATGGGTGCATAACATGTTATGCACCCTTTTAGTTTAATGCATAACAAGTTATACAGGTTAAAGCAGTTGCGTAACTTGTTATGCACCCTTTATAGATGGCAGCATAACCTGTTATGCACCGTTTCAGTTTGCTGCATAACCTGTTATACATAACAAACCCCAAAAGTGTATTCACCTGAAATGGATATTGTCTTTCCTCTTTTAGTGTTATGTTTTAAACCCATTTGAATCACGAATAAGACTCCAAATACGCATACCCTTTAAGGTTTGCACCATCTAGAACTGGATCCTTTAAAGCTTGACAACCACGTTCCAAATCTGACTAAAGGGAAAAAGAAACGAACAGAGAATAAAGGAAAATCACCACACATATACAGTTTAAAGTCGAAGTAAAAAATCATATCGAACAAACATACTGAAGTTTACCTACACACGACTAAAAAAAGAGAATTTTCAACTAGTAATCAAATATGTATATGTACTCAATAATTTTCCAGATGACGTGTACAACATAACTAACTAAAGCTAAGTTGTCGAGTAAATTAGACTGTTGCTTACCAACAACATAATAAAATAGACTGTTGTTAATTAATATACCCCATAGAAGTATGCACTAGAACATTAACCACACAAACACAGGCAATGACAATCACGACCAACATACATAACATCAAATGCAGAAACTTACATAAGATGCAAAGAGCTCAAAATAACATCTATTTAATGTATACCTTCCATACGATTTATTGAATTAACTATAGATGGTTACGACTAATCGAATCACCACTTATCTCGTATCAAATGCAAAAACTTCTTAAAGAGGCCCCGTCAATGGCTTCCATAAATCGCGGAAAAAAATTTGTGTGAAAATGGTGAAACAAACCTCAGATTTCGTATGAACCAAATCAGGATGAATTAGTTTCTTCTGCCATTCTTTATATGTTTTCTCCAGATTGGTATCCTCTATCTCAAATACTTTCTCCCTGCTATGTTAGAAATCCAATTAGGGCATCTTAATAAACAATTATTGTCTAAAACACAGTCGGAACAAAACATAATCAATATACTCACAATCCGAAAATATGGAAATAATCCACGGAAGTATGAACCGGTTGAAAGCTTTTACAAGATTCACAAGAGAGAAACATTCTAGACACGGCAACAACACCACAATTCCAGCATCTCCCAGAGTTTTCATTTAATGAACAAAAATTCTTCCTGCAATTAGCTAGAATTTGCCATAAGAGCTCTTGGAAACCCTAGATTCTCCAGCGAATAATAAAAATAACTCTAGTAGATTGTAACTTGGGATCCAAATTAGTAAGTAATCTTCGGCTTAGGGTTTTAGTAGCAAAGACCCGTAGATTTCTTTTTTGCATTTTCATTTTGAAAATTAAAAATTAACAAAATTCGAATTGATTTAATGGTAACAATAGTTAAGATGTCCTAAATTCAAATCTGGTTTATATTTTTTCGATCAATACTAAAAATAGGGAGTAAATTAAATTTCAGTCAATAACCCTAGAAACAATTTCCTAATTCTTTTTTCGAAATTTTTATCTCAAAAGACAAATCAAGATTAGATGAAGAAAGATCCTTACTCCGATCAAGATTAGACTAACAAATTGAGTTGTAATCAGAAGTTTAAAATTCCCGAAATCATAAAACCATTTTCAGGAAAACAAAAAGTTGTTGATAGAAGGAACTTATCTTGCGATTTCTATTGATCATATTTAACAATAGATGATAATCTTCATCGTAAGATTGAATTTCAGACGATCAATCTCTCAAATCCTCCGCGGTGAGATCAGAATAAAATGTTTCTGAAAATAAACGAAACAGAAACGAAGAAGAATAGTATATTAGAAGGCTATTTTGGGAATGAATAAGAAAACGAAACATAAATTCTAAAACTTTGGGTCGGCGAATAATTTTATCCCTGAGAACGAGGGCGCGAATAAGGTTTTACGCCTGTGGATTTGTTGGTGGGAAAAATTGTAAAAATGGGTCTAGTAGTAGTTTTCAGTCCTTGAAATTGCTTCTTCTCCACTGAACCAACGGCTTGTTGGTGTCAATGGTACTTATATATTAATAGATATATATCTATTTTTAGTACAACATATCATATTCTCCCCAAACTTCTTCGTATATATTTTTTTTGCAATTACTACATACCGAATTTTGCGTCCCAAATTCATATCTCCAAAACAAATTATACACGTATTTATGATGTTCCGTATTACTGCCGACTCACGAATCGTTGATCGGATTCTTGACCGAACTCGACTTTCACAAATCCATATAGTATCCATACGTATCCCGTACCCCAAATTGCGAACTAGGACTGATACTTCATTTTTAGGGTAAAAGAGATATGATCCAATACTACGCCGCCTACCCTTTCACTAGTGTGTTCATTCCTCAAGATGTTTCCACGTGGTGAAGATATTTTCTACTCCAAGGTATAGATGTGGAAGTGGTTAGGGTTGATACGGTTCTGGTGGAACCTTTTAAATTAGCTACTGGTACAGACGTTGATTTGGTTGCGACCGATAAAGTTGTTTGAATTGGCTGTTTTGAAACTTCATTTAATTGGCTAGTGGCATTTTTTTTTGATCGATAATTGGCTAGTGGCATTATTTGTTTCCTATGAGCTTGATTTAATTAGCTAGTGGCGAAGGTGTTGAACTGGTTGCTGTGAACTTAATTTATGTAGCCTTATAAAAAAAAAATTTAATTTTTTTCCGGGCTAAATTGGGGTCTATGCCAGTAAATTGGGGACTATAACTACATGACAAAATAGGATCATTAACAAGTAAAATGAGATATCCCTTAACCAATTATTTTAGTTAATGATAAATTTATTCTTGATTAATTAGTATTAATTTGGTTGATTAATAGATGTTAAATTTTGTTAATCTAGAAATCAACTAAGTTGATTCATCACGGAAACATTTCAATTTTTTTTTTCTGAAAAATCAATCCAGAATCGGTGGATGTTTGTATATTCGTAGACCGATCTTGGGTTGATATTCCTTAGGGCAATTTTGCGTTTTCCCCCCTATCGAGATTCCTAATTAGTGTTTCCTCCCTAAAAAGATTGAAATTAGTGTTTCCTCCTATCGTTACTTTTTCCATCCAATTTCCAGTTAGTTGAGTCAGCACTATTATACACGTGGTAAAAACATACACGTGTCATACATAGTTTCCGAAATACCCTTATTTTGTTCAGTCGATCAAACCAAAGATAATTTCCCCCAAATCGTTAAATCCATGGAAGAAGAGAGCAAATTGGTTTCGGTTACTGAGAGATCCTCCTCCCAACTCCGGTTAACATACAGACCCTACTCCATCTTCGCTGTACCAGTTCTGCAAATGGGTTATACCCAATTCAAACAACACCAGGAAATCTCAATTTCCAAAATCAATTCTTTCCCAATTATTAAATACTGACCATAACATCAATTTCTATTCTGAATCATCTCAATCTCGGCGACAACACCAATTTACCAAAACACCAATTCCATCTATTGCTTCGAAAATTTCAGTACATATCACATATAAGAATTTGATTAAGAATTTGCATAACCAACACCATATAAGAATTTATCATAACATCAATTTCAGCCGGCAAACAAATTCCGTCACACCACCAGCTGTTCACTTTTCTTCATTGAGTAATGAAACCAATTTCAATCCCATCCAGAAATCCCCAAATCCGTGGTTGCTGTCAATCACCATTCAATCAAAGATCGATTCTAGACATTTCAAAACAAATCAATTAATTTCACAGTAAAGTAATCAACTGTTGAGAGCTGGATCCATGAATACAATAACGAACCATTAACACCTCCATTGAATTCCTTAGTTAAACTGATGTAAAACTCAAATTCTCAATCTAACTTTTTTTTCTCCAGCCATCCGATCTGCTCATCATTACATCGTCTTATCCTAATTTTCTTTATCATTTCTACATACGGGTCTTCATCTTCTTCTCTTTAATTATCAGCTCTGAATGTCGATCAAAGAAGACTTCCAGATGATTAGGATCCGTAAAATTTATCTCCAACTAAAGCAAACCAATTTTTGTTGTTTGGACTTTGGACTTTGAATTTCACGGAATTGGTTTCAGGATAAGACGTGTTTAATTACTCAAAGGAAGGGGTATTTTGGGTAATATATGCGACATGCGTACCATTTTATCCACACGTGCACAGGTGCTGACTCAGCTAACTGAGCGGCGGATGGAATACCTAACGATACTAATTTCAATTTTTTTGGGAGAAAATGCTAATTAGCAATCTTGGCAAGGGAGGAAACGCAAAATAATCCTATTCTTTATTGATGATGAACGCCCAAAATCGGTAAACATAATCTCATGTATAGCCCGTTTACAACAGAATCGGTTTACATGTCCAAACATATGAACCGATTCTGGGTCTCAATCTGCTTGAGTATTTGAGTTAGTAGTATATGATTTCTCCCCCAATCAATTAATGATTGGTGACCACCCAATGATTGGTTCCCAACGAAGGAATGCCTAAACAAAGAGAGAAGAGAAAACTAATGATGCTATATAGGTCAGTGTGAAAAACGACAATGAAAAAGTGGAGAAATCACTGAACCAATGTGATTGTGATTCAAAATGACTTTCCAGAATGAAATGGTTTTTTGGTTATAGAGAATGAAGACAAAGAACTAGTGGAATATCAATAAATGTATAATTGTGTGAACACATAGTGTTGTTAGAATCGGCCAATCAAAATCAATTTGTACATGAATTATGGATTTGGAAAAAAGTGAGTTCTATGTTAGTTTTAGTGCACATAATCGGATCACATTGAGATGAACATATGCCGGTTCTGACAAGGGAAAAAAATAAAATTACTAGAATCGGTACATATGTACCTTAATAATTCCCGATTCTTATAATCGATCTTTGTGGGCACGAACAAAATCCGTTTCTAAATATAATCGATTCATAAGTACATTGACGTAAATCGATTCTAATAAATCCATAGCATTTTGATTTCGAAAAAAAATTGAATTTTGAGTGATTGCATGTTGGTAAAACCTAATTTAGGAGATTGGGTTGCTAAAAAGTACTTGATTCATGCCATTTCATCTGCTTCTATGACAATCGAAGATGGTTCATATTAGGGGTGAAGAAGAGAAGAAGAATTGGTTGGAGATGAAGATGGAAATGAATTTGATTTTGATTTTGATTTAAGTTTTTAGTTTTTAATTTTATGATTTTTATTTTAGTTTTTAGTTTTATTATTAAGATTTAATGGGGACACATTTGTAGTATTAGTATTTGATAAAGGGTAAGTTGGTAGTTTTCTCTTAATAAAAAAAAATTGTCTGTAGTGTAAGCCCAAATTAATTGGGATAGGCACCAATTTAGCCAGGATTTATTTAGCTGGTGGTGAAGGTGTGAACTTAATTTATATAGCATGTAACCACGGATATACAAAAACCAGTTACTTAGACCGCAGAAGAGCATTCCTACAATTGGTGTACTAGTTCTCCATATACTAATGGATCGACCAACAACCCTAATGCTGCTAATGGGGTACCATATTGCTTGGAGGTGTACCAAATTGCAAATAAGAAAACATGTTTCAGTAAGGGGTTGGTACACCCCAAAGCAATATGGTACCCCATCAGCAGACATGAACAACCCTACTCCTAGCGCTGTCTATTCGCCTTATTTACCTGCACTTCTGCTAGACCATAGTACCATTGTCGAGGGTAAGATATTCATCGACTAGAAAAGAACTAGGAAAAACCAACAGTCTTATTAACAGTTACGACCCCCACTCAACACCAACGGCTGTCAGTCCATAATTGTCCGTTAACGAATCCAGGAACCGAAATGTCGATGCCTGAGGCAAGAGAAGATTACGTGTCAGATAAATGAGAAGAGAGAGAAAGAAGGAGGGAGATTTTGAAGTGGTCGTACCATCTCCCGCGTTACTGATACGACTTTCCGATGGATCGAAAATACTATTCCATGTTGTGCCAAATCTTAGCACTACTTTCTCTCTCTCCGGACTCTTTCTCTGTTTCTCCCTGTCTTGGTATTCTTCTTCCTCCTTCATTTCCGCTATATTTTTCTTTCACTTTTTTTTTTCTTTTCCGTTTCAATTTTGTTCGTGTTTTTTTATCTCTTCTTCTCTGGCAGAGCTGAATTTCCATTAGGTTTTCGTTTCTATACTTCCATATGGCTACTCCACCTGCCAGGTCCCGAGCTGATTACGATTACCTCATAAAACTTCTACTAATTGGCGACAGCGGTAAGATATTCAGGTCCCTTACGTTTCGCATCATCATATGGAATTTTTTCTTAGATGTTTCCTGATTTTAATCTTCAATTGGTGTGTGTTAAGTGTTGATTTATTGAAGCGATTTGGGATTTTCATTTTCTCAGCGGATTTTTTTTTTACAGATTATTGATTGATTTGGGAATCTTTTAAAATTTCTTAATGTTATGTGATAGATTGATTTAGAGTTGATGTTTTTTGTGCTTACATATTTGTATATTTGACTGGGGTTGGCTTAGACGTTTAGTGACGTATGCATAGGCTGAAATTTGCTAAATCAGTTAATTATCAACTTAGAGCAGATCTCAAGTCATCCTCTCATGTTAATTACTTAGAAATTTATAGCTTACTGGTCGTGTGATCGTGAAGTACAGAAATGTTGTAAATTGTGTTGTTCAAGGATTATTATTTGCATCAAGAGGAAAAAGAGCTTTAGTAGTCTTATTAGTCTTTGACTCTTAAGCTTTAGGTCGAGTCTTATGCTTCGTGATATCATGCGGGAGGAGAACTGTTCATTTAAACTAATCATTTGGTGTAAGCCGTCTTGTTAGGCGGTTAACGACAACCATGAGAAGGGATTAGTTTTGCCATATTAGGCTGAGAAATTAGATGTTTGTTTCCTATACATCCAGCCGCCAGCATTTGATGTATTTACTTCTCAGTTGACATCGGTAACACATCTATGCCAGTTTACTTATGTTTGTGTAACTAAGTTGCTTCATCTTTCTTTTTTTTCTATAACGTCTATTGCATATTAATCTATCCTGTTATAGTTACTTCCAGGATATTGCTTTTAGATATACACTGGGTCACAATCTACATATTGGAATTAGCAAATCTGCAATGCACATTTTTGTGGCATACTTATGTTTTTTCTGTGATTCTTCTAGTTCATCCAAAGCTAATCTATTTCTCAAAGCTTCATGTGCTCCTTGTGCATCGGAGGTTCCGATGTTATCGTAGTACTAATGTTATGTTCAGGTGCATCAAAGTCCTAGTAGTTCTCGTTATGAGGATATATGAATTTGGATAATCACCAACTCCATTTAACTGGAACATTTGTGACTGAGGAATCCTTGGTCACTTTCTTGAGATCAATGATAATACCAAAAGAACTGAAAATGATCCTCCTCATATCAATCATGAGCCTGAATTGCTCTTTTGGCCTGGTTAATTGCTTGGAACAGAAAGTTCACATTCTTATCATCGGTTACAGGGAGAAGTTGCTTACTTGAGCTGTTTGCCTCCAAAAGGCAAGGCATGGTTTTGTGGTGTTGCTGGGTCAGGCCATATAAGGACATTTTGATGGTGCAAGTAATCCGTTGCTGTGGAATTGTGTCAATTTACTCGTTATGAATCGATGCATAAGCCTCTCCCACAGAGGAGTAAAGTGTACCTTTGGCATTATAATTTTGTGTAGATGTGGTTGGTCATATCTGATTCTTAACCAAGAGTTTCACTTCTTGATAGGGATATGGATCATGGTCTATTCGTGCATCATTTGCAATAGATTCTTGCATCTTTTCTGTCGTATCTTAACGCCCGTTTCTTGTTTATTTGCTTTTAATAGTTTCAATTACTTGCCGCTAAAAATAAGGAAGACTTTCACCTTCTAATTCTGTCTAAGGAAGTTTATCCTTTTTTAGCATTAAACATACCTTCTTGAAGGGCACATAGAATATAAATCCTTTTAGTCATTATTTTCTTTCTTCCTCTGTGGTGGTTTCTCCTTATTTTATTGTCACCATTTCGCAGGTGTGGGTAAGAGTTGCCTTCTTTTACGTTTTTCTGATGGATCCTTCACCACCAGTTTCATTACCACCATTGGGTATGGGGTCTCTAAACTTAACTTGTTTCTATGTTACTGAGCAGTTTTGTTGTCTTAAAAATTTAACTTGATCACATTTGATCCTCTCAACAGTATTGATTTTAAGATAAGAACTATTGAGCTTGATGGCAAGCGGATCAAGTTACAAATCTGGGATACAGCTGGTCAAGAGCGTTTTCGGACAATTACAACAGGTGGATCTATCTACTACTCATCTTTCATGCTTGTAAATTGAATAGTTCATTGCACGATGGTAGAATTGGCATCCCTGCCACTACCTGCATGTATAAATACGAGAAGGGAAGAACATGTCAGTTTGCACCATTTGTCTCAGTTGAATCTCCTAAGCCGCATGTCCATCTTAATTTGTTCACCGGAGCCTTGTAGACTTCACAATCTCGTGGATATGGAATTGGTAAACGAGGAATCAATGATTAAAGTAGCGAAAAAGTGTAAAAATTTGTATAATTTTCAACTCTTTATTTTGCCTACTGCCACTTCACGCATAGGTTCCTCGTGACAGTTTGCTAATTGCCACTTCATGCATGATCTAATATAATACGGTAAACTATTATTAATATTTCTTGTCTTCTCCCTGGGAGCCGACTTTTATTATGGGCCACACATGATTTATAATCTGAAGGAATCTTTTCTTTTGCAGCCTATTACCGTGGAGCCATGGGTATCTTGCTGGTATATGATGTTACTGATGAGTCATCTTTCAATAGTAACTACTTTACCCCTCTCCTTAGTGATATCTGAATTATTTTCTTCACGTTTTTATTTTGATCCTTAAGCTCCACATACCCGAAAATGGATGCTTAAAAAGGTAAAGCTTGGATCCAGATAGAAATTCATAGAGGTGGATGGCGACTCTGTCTTCGATGGAGTGGGTTTATGAGGCCCTAATTCTTGTCTCTTATATGCCTTGTACTCAATTTTCTTATATCTTATATTATCATTTCTCAGACATCAGAAACTGGATCCGCAACATTGAGCAACATGCCTCTGACAATGTTAACAAGATACTTGTTGGCAACAAGGCTGACATGGATGAAAGCAAAAGAGTAAGGTTCATCTTGAGCTTTACCTTCTTGAAGTGCTCCTTTTTGCGTCGACGCGTAGTTGCTTTTTAGTTGCTTCCAAAAGCTCTCATTTCTGCTCAATTTTGTCTTGTGTCATCATGGTAGAAGAAGATAAAACACTATTCTTTTTGCACCAAATACGTGCTGTCTTTGTTCGGATATCTGGGCTCCATGTTGCTTTTCCGTTTCCCTTATATTCTTGGTGACAGAAAACTTTTTTATCTGTAGGCTGTTCCCACCGCCAAGGGTCAAGCACTTGCGGATGAGTATGGCATTAAGTTCTTTGAGACTGTAAGTTTTGATCTCTCTGATGAGAAATATTCTTTACTAGTTCTCACATTGAGGATGTACTGAAAGATATTGCTTTGCCACAGAGTGCAAAGACCAATCTGAATGTGGAGCAGGTTTTCTTTTCTATAGCAACTGATATAAAGCAAAGACTCGCAGAAACAGACACGAGAACTGAAGTATGGTTTTGCTTCTTTTCTCAAAACTATTTTCGAAAGAACTCACCTCTCTAATCAGATTGAGTTTTTTGAATTTGTTTCTCTAGTTTCTTTCGTTGTTTCCTTGTTATCTTCTCTTGGTAATTCCTTGCACTGGTAACCTGTTGCAGCCACAAACGTTCAAGATTAGCAAACCAGATGATTCGGCTGGGCCCAGTCAACCTCCTCCAAAATCAGCTTGCTGCGGTTCCTAAGAGAATCATGAGAGGAGAGGATTTATGAGCGAGAAAGAAATTTGGCGGTTGGGGTCAAAGAGGTGGCGAGACTATCTGGCAAGAAAAACGAACATTTAATTTGACGGCGAAGTTGTTGTTGCTGTTGCATGTGTGGGCTTGTTTTTCCTCTCAATACATTCACGACTCTATTACTTTGTTTTTATTGTGCAATAGTCAGTGATGAAAGAATTTATCAATTGCAAACACATTCTGATTCTGTAGATCTTGGGATTGCTCAGCGTTAATATTTGTTTCTCTTTGATGTAGAAAGATTATAGTATATAGAAGCTACTACTTCCACTTTCTCCAGTCGAAGTTTGCCGGATGTTCTCTCTTCTTGTTCTTCGTCACAAGAAATGTATTTCTTGATTCCACTAACTGGCATGGAGTTTTCTTATCAACTATCAACTTGTGTTTGGCTCAACTTAGTATTTCATCGTGCAAATGAAAGATTGATTATGTTTTCTGTGAGCACAGAAGTAACGATCATAGCTTCGTGTCCGCAATGATGGTTTATGCGATATTTGAAGTACATGAATAATAACTGGATGAAATAACGGCAAGAACTCTGAGCACAAGAGCTCTTCATCGTTCTGTTTATGCTAAGTTCGAATGCAGTATAATGATCATACATAAATGCGCAAGACAAAATAAATAATAAGTGCAAAATGTAAATGAAACAGCTATTTACGTGGTTCGGCACTAAGACCTACGTCCACGGGTATTGAGGTTTTCACTATATATCGATCGGGATTACAAGGCTCAGTCAAATGATTCTGAGTTAATGGAACGAAGATAAAGTAGAAAGGATTTCTCATATCCATTCTATTACACTCTCTCTCTCAAATAGTTCTTTTCTCAAAATGGTCGACCCCCTCTTCAAAGGTTGAGCAGGATATTTATAGGTTTCTTATGTGGGTCTCTTTTTACTGACTCACTTGTCACTTGTCGTCTTGGTTAGTGTGCAGATCCCGAAGACCATCTTCGTGATGATCTATGGACTAACTCCAATATACTTTTTAGAGAATCAACTAGACAATCAAACTCAATCTAGATAAAAGTATATCAAAGAGTTAATATCTCAATCTCTCGATTTGATCTTTACTCAAGTAAATGGAAATCTGCGAGTCTTTATCAAATACTAGAGAGATAAACTTGGATGATACCAAAGACCAATATCCGAGTGTCAACTAATTTAAATCAACAACCAAAGGTTGGATATTCTAATTGATTCATCTTAACGCACAACCTGTGATATTTCAATTATATAACAAAATATAATGCAGAATAGAAATAACACATATACCAGAAATTTTGTTAACGAGGAAACTTCAAATGCAGAAAAACCCTGGGACCTAGTCCAGATTGAACACCACACTGTATTAAGCCGCTACAGACACTAGCCTACTACAAACTAACTTCGGCATGGACTGTAGTTGAACCCTAATCAGTATCACAATGATTCAAGGTACAGTTGTGCTCCTTACGTCTCTGATTCCAGCAGGATACTAGGCACTTGATTCCCTTAGCTGATCTCACCCCCAACCGAGAGTTGCTACGATCCAAAGTCGAAGACTTTAGTAAACAAATTTGTATCACACAGAAAAGTCTATGATGATAGATAAATCTGTCTCCCACAGATAAACCTAAGAGTTTTGTTCCGTCTTTTGATAAAATCAAGGTGAACATGAACCAATTGATAACCGGACTTATATTCCCGAAGAACAACCTAGAATTATCAATCACCTCACAATAATCTAAATCGTATGGTAGCGAAACTAGACATTGTGGAATCACAAACGATGAGACGAAGATGTTTGTGATTTCTTTTATCTTGCCATATCGGAGATATAATCTCAAGTCAATTATTCAATTGAACTCGTACGATAGAAAATGACAAGATCAGATCGGTCAACTACAAGAGAAGTAGTTTCGTCTGGCTTCACAATCCCAATGAAGTCTTTTAGTCGTTAACCTACAAGGTCTCGAGAAGAAACCTAAGGTTCAAGGAGAACCGACTCTAGCAAAACCAACTAGTATCACACAGGAGGTGTGGGGATTAGTTTTTCCAGTTGCTAGATGTCTCCTTTATATAGTTTTCAAATCAGGGTTTGCAATCTTAGTTACCTTGGTAACAAAGCATCCAATATTCACCGTTAGATGAAAAACCTGATTTAACCAAGCTAATATCTTTCAACCGTTATATCAAAACTTAGCTTGTCACACACAAATGAAATGTATTTCATTTAGGTTTGAGTAGTCGTACCTAAGCGTGTACACTTAGTTGGTTCACAAATAGTTAACCAATGGTTAGCCATATAAGTACTTTCATATTAACCGTATTCATCTTCTTCACATAACTAGTTCAAATGACTCATAAGAACTAGTTTAAGAGTTGTTCAATTGCTTAGGTCTTTATGAATAGACACAATTGAAACAAAATTGGTTTGATTCACTTGAATCAATTCATGAACAATATAGCCACGGTTTGCAAAGATTGTATTCCTTATTGATTTATTGTTGAAGTTCATGAACTTCCGATTTGAGAAATATAACCAGCTTGGGTACGCGTACGGGTACGTGTACCATAGCTACCGAATTTGAGTTTATAAACTCAGCAGAAATTTTCGGTCGAAAACTTCCGTGGGTACGCTTACGGGTATACGTATCTAAGGTGACTGGTTTAACAGTTTGCAAACTTACAAACTCAGAGTTTTCGGTTCAAAAACTTCCGCTGGTACGCGTACCCAACCCGTCTCCTTCACCAATACCTTATGCACACATATGCACACACTTGGTTTCCGGCACATGGATTTATACACTAATGTGCGAACAAACTATATATGCTTATATCCATAGTTGGTTACGTAATCTCAACTCTACATTTCAATCATTGAAACATTCTTCTATAATGTTATAACAGTCGTTATTCACAGCTATCGTCATCAAAGCTATTTTCAATATTGAAATGTCATCATGAATTTCGTCACGAGTTAAGATGAAAAGTGGTTAACGCGAAATCTTACCAACACATATTTCGAGAAAAAGATAGGCGAGTAAACTCGGCTCGAAATAGCAAATGTGTATGTATGAAAACTATCATACTTATACGACTTTGTCTCAAGAGTAGGAGATAGAGTAGATAGACTTTTGAGTGATAGATAAGTTCAAGTCTCCACATACCTTTTAGTCGGATGAAGTTCCACTAGTTCCTTGAGTAGTTCTTCGTCTTCGTAAGATGATCGCCATGGAGTCTGGAGCTCAACTACACTAAATTGTCCTAAACCGAGACTTAGCTATAAGTAGTCTAGAAATCAAGACATATAGTTTTGACAACTAAAATTGACAAACATGCTTGAGATATCAACGCATGCGAGTTCGACCGAGCAATGCTCTAACAATCTCGGGATGGAGTAAAGCAAGCTTCTTGATCTTCTATTATGCTTCGCGGTAGTCTTTGCATCAGGTGCTCCTCGACTTACTGATCGTTGGATCTATTTTACGATGGATGCGTGGCAGATGATGATTCATATTCTTATGATGTTGTAACGTGGCATCATAGTTCGACGCCCCTTTGCTTTATGGATTATACGTGGGCTTTTCTTGACACGTGCTCGATTATGAATAATGTGCATACAATTTGCCCCTTTTCTTCTAAGTTTGATGAGAGTCAAAGTTTGAATAATAATTCTTCACCCTGTATGTCTCCCATTCCTTGCAATAGATTCCCTTGATTTTTGGGCACGTTTCCCACTCCTAGTAATAACTTCCCATCGATTTTCGGTGCGGTTTTCTTCTCCATTTATTGCGGTTATAAATATGAGAGAGGGTATGAGCGAAATAACTTTTATCCTCATTCTCATTCTCTCATGTTCTTCTTTTGTCTCCTAGAAGCATTTATTTTTATTTCATTTTTGAACACAAAAGTAACTTGTTCTTTTGTTCTTTACTTCTGCTGATAGTGCGCCTACCTCGTACTGGTTATTCCTTGGAGATATCCTTGTGTCTGAGTAGGTTTGGTCGTTGATTCCTATTTTTAATCTCTTGATTCCTCCATTGTTATAGGTAGGTTGATCTTCATTACTATTTTCATGTTTTAATTAGTTTTGTCTCTGTTGTTGTAGCTTCTGGGTTTCGTGATGAAGAAAATAATATACGAAAATATATATACTTGCCCCTGTTCTTCATCACGAAATCTGGAACCATTTTGTTGATTTTTATTGTAGTGTTTTTCTAGGTTTTTGTTGAGATGTATATGTTCTTGATGGAAATTGATGTTCATGGATCTAGTTTTGACCTTCGTTTCTTTTTGTTGCCCTTCTCAGGTTGTTATGGCGAACAATGAACGAAGGCATAGTCCTTATAGATCTCCGCAGCAAAGTCCTTATAGATCTCCTCCACCTAGAAGTCCTGATATATCTCCGCCAAAGGGTCCGCCGCCAAGATCTTCTCAGTCAGATCTCCGTCCTCGGAAACCTTCTTCGTCGTCCAATCCAAAGGTTTCTTCTCAACAAAGGGGGGATGTGGTGAGAGGTTCTCGTTATGCAATTGATCGTCCAACAGGAAGATTTTCTTCACAGTGTTCCGAACCGTTGGCAGCTCAACCTCTTCGCTCTATCGCTCCATCTGCCCCTTCGGTTTCACAGAGGTCTAAGCCTTCGTCGAAAGATCTGAATCTGTCGAGGAACCCGTCGGTGAAGAGAAAGTCTTCAGATATGAGTCCTCCACTGAACTCATCATTGGGTAAAGCAGAATCTTCTGAGGTTGCCACTTCGACAAAATTTTCTCCGGTTCCTCAGAAGAAAAAACGGGCCACTGTCTCTTTTAGGAATATTGATCTTGAAGCTTTTAAAGTGAAGCACGGTCTTGAGCGCTTTGAGGTTCGTTTTTAAAACCATGGGGACGATCTTACTCATGATATGATAAAAAATTATAAGTATCATTCCTAGCATTTCTTGACTACCATAGGAGCGTTCGAAGCGGGTTTTGTGACTACTAATTTTCCCATAGTCTATGTAATATGAACAGCTCGGAGAATATGATACTAAGTAGTATGGATACCTCAGTTGAACTGATAATGTTGAGTAAATAAAAGGGATGTTAGAAATAAGATCTACTCAGAAGATCATATACTAAGTAAGTAAAGATACCTTGCAAGATAAGATGCTAAGAGAACAAAGGTATCTCTGTAAAAAAGAGATAAGTAAGCAAATAAGCTAATCAAAGAGATATCTCAGATGAACAGATAACTCAGGAAACAGAGATAGCTCAGAAAACAGAGATAACTCAGTAAGGAAATCTATAAGAGAGAAGATAATGTAAGTGAATCTAAGTTATCAACACACAAGAGATTACGTGGTTCAGTTAATTTTAACCTACATCCACGGGTAAAGATGATAAGTTTATTATTGATTTTGTTACGTTTGAGTGGAAGAAATCCATTGAAGAAAGTATGAAGCTTTATAAGTAAGAGTAGAGAGAGAGAGACTTTTCCCTAATTCCTAACCAACCCAATTATTCCCCTTTCTCTTGTGGTAAGGATGAGTATTTATAGATCCCTTTGTGTCCAGGATATCTTTGTTGTCTTCTGTTCCATCGAGATACAATGGTCCTTGGTCAATATGATACCTTCGTTGGCCGCTTCCCGTCTCCAATCAAACAATGCCACCTTAGCTTCCTCCACATTCCATCGTGAACTGTGAAATCACCGTACAAGTTGTACCTTCGTTGGCGGCATACCTTCGCCAGTCAGAGGATGCCACGTACTCTGAGCCCACGTGGTTGAAGACTGCGCCTTCGTACTAAAAGTTGTGCAGACTGCTCAGCTACCTCTGAAAGACAGACACACCCACGTGCCTATACTACAACTTATTGCTTAATAACTAAGCAATCTTGGTAGTGATTTGGTGTACTCTGTTGTAGCGTTATTCGCTACTCCCTCCTTTAATAGTATGCCACACGTTGAGGAGATAGCTTCATAACTAAGCATCCTAAGGAGAGATGTGGTGTGGGTTGTTGTAACATAATATGTTACTCCACCTTTAATATTGCGCCACGTGTCACAATAGATTTTTGGTATCTACAGTTTGCCCCTTTTCTTGAGGGTTGTTCGAAGAACTATCCTTAAGAAAAAATCCTTATCCTCCTTCTTTTATTTCGCCGAGATATCATCGAAGTATCGACTTGGTTAGCTGAGATACTTTCGGGGTAACTTTTTGAGGTACCCTTGAAGTATCAAAATAATTCGCTTAGGTACCATAGAAGTAAACTCGTTGTGGTACCATTGAAGTATTGAAGTATTTTGCCGATGTAGAGAATTATCGAAGTATTTTACTGAGGTACCCTCGAAGTATTGAAGTTGTGAAGTAATTTTCTGAGGTACCCTCGAAATATAGAAGTATCGAAGTAATTTGCTGAGGTGCCCTCGAAGTATAGAAGTTTCGAAGTAATTTACTGAGGTACCTTCGAAATAATTTGCTGAGGTACCTCGAAATAATTTGCTGAGGCACCCTCGAAGTATTGAAGTAGTTTATCGATGTAGAGAAGTATCAAAGTAATTTACTGAGGTACCTTCGAAGTATATAAGTATCGAAGTAATTTACTGAGGTACCCTCGAAGTATTGAACAAGGTTCTGATGCTAATATTATCACACAAATATATGAATGTTTGTTTGTAAGGAAGCATGTATGTATGTATGTATGTATGTATGCATGTATGTATGTATGTATATATGCATGTATATATGTATGTATGTATTTGTTTACGAAGTCAACGCCTTCGTTAATGAAAGCTGAGACTGGGATAATGGATTTCACCCCTTTTAAAAGCGGAGCCTCCGCTCGCTGCTCAGGTATTTTTGCTATCATTTTGAACCAGTAGGCACACGAGCAAGATATAACTTGGCCAGAAGGTATCCCCTCATAGCATGTAGCTGAGTTTAAGCTAAGTTTGAACTTATTGCTCAGGTGTATATTATTTACCTTTTAGTTTTTCTTTCGGCTAAGGTGACTCTAAGATGTCTCTTTACTTGCATGGTATGGAGTTGTTTCCTGGTGTACCTTCGTTGTTGTAAATTCACACCTTTGCAATGGAAGTATACCTTTTGGAACCTTTATCTTTGGTTAAGCTTTTCGCCATATTGTTGAACCTGTGTAAATAAAATACGTACATACGCCATTTGGTATTTGTCACCTTTTGGTGTGTGTTACAACATTTTCTTGCTTTGTTGCACAATATTTATGACATAGTATGTCTAGTTTGTTGCACAATCAAGCCATCTCTCGGTGCTAAGGTATGATTAACCTTGGTGGAACATTCAACGTCCTACCAGAGTATCTTTGTCCAGAAGATACCGTAGCGGCGAGGGTCCCTATGTGGGCAAAAAATTTCCTGTAACCCTCCGCTTCAGCGCAAAAGCTGCTTTACTTCGACAAGGTATCTCTATTTGTGGGATATATTGCTTCCGATTTGCCTCTTAGTGGGATTCATTTTCCCTAAGGATCCGAGATTGACATATGCGCAGTTATGTCGTGCCTTGCCTCATCGTCAATTCTGACGGTGGGTGTCATTTCTAACCCTTCGTTTTTGTCGTCAATTCTGACGGTGGGTGTCAGTTCTAACCCTTTGTTTTTGCATGTTTGTTTCATTTCACACACATTAAAAGCTACATTCCAAATCCAAGCTTTATATTTGATTGCTACGTATATAAGCATACCTTACAATTATATTACCTTCAACATGTATTTTTTTGTTTTTAACTGATGTTGTAGAGGCGCCATGATTGATGTATGTTTGCCCTTTTTTGCTTTTGAAAGCTGGTTCTTGCAGCTTTTGAAAGGAAAAGTATTTGCTTTTATGGAGCCTTCGTCTGTGTAATTTGAGGTTGCCTCCTTGTCAGTGTCGGTTACATGTTCATCCCGGGGAACTTCCTTTTAGTTAATGGGTGTCACATGGTACTTTGCGTGTAGTGAGATGCCCCTTGTAGGCTTCATTATGGTTGCAGCGAGTTGCTCTTGTAGGCTTCGTTCCTGCATAGAAATACAAATTCCTTTGGCACCCTGTGTATTCGAAGGGTACCCTCTAGGATTGAATTGTTGCTTCTTCTTAGTATTGAAGAATTTCTTCTTGCAACGAACTGCCCCTTGCATTAGTCTTTGGCACTTCGTATGTTCATTAGTTTGGAGAGTTGGGGTATACATATGTATACAAACTTCGTTCTTCGTTGCATTTGAGTTGTGCACTTGTGGGTATACAAATGTACAGGCTTTGTGCATTTCTAGACTGGGAGCATCGGAATAGTGGTGGTTGACAGGTTGCGTCTGCTTACGCGTCGTCGTATGACTCCTCGTAGCTGAGTATGGTTTGTAGCCTCGTTGAGTATGCATACACCTACACATATGGGCTTTGTTGACTTGTACATTCGTAGCTTTGGATTGAATAACCCATTCTTCGCAATGGTGAGTCTGCATTTAACAGGCTTCGCTCACATGCATGCTTGGTAGTGGTGAATCTACCTTTAACGGACTTCGCTCCCATGTATGGTTATAAGTGGTGAGTATGGCTTTAAAGGATTCGAACCTAAGTTGTAAAATACAACCATTGATGATGTCTATGGCTCCAATTAGCATGACCTCCATTTCGTCTATACGTCTGCTTTGGGAGGATTGACCTTCGTTGGTGATGTTGATGCTACACATTTATAGTAGCTCACAGATCTGTTGCTTGATGAACTCCGTCTGACCGAGTATACAAAGCTATAAACTTTGAGCAGTTAATGTCTTCCGATGACATTCTTTTTCCCCCATAAATTCGCAAAGCGATAAGCTTAAGAATTTTAGAGGAACAAAGCTTTGTCCTTCCATGCGAGTTGTATTTTGAACCTTTGTCCTTGCGCTTCATCTTCGTCCCTAGTTGCTCATACTTAGATACGTATGAGCCAAGGACACTCTTCGTAATTATCTTTGGTTGTTAAGAATGTATATGAATACACACAAGCCAAAGATAAGCTCCATCTTTGCCCATGTATACTCGTACTTAGATATGTACGAGCCAAGGGAAGCCTTCGTAATAGTCTTTGACTGCTGAGAACGTGTATGGACACGTTCGAGCCAAAGATAACCTTCGTATTTTCCCTTGGATTCGCGTACTCAGATATATAAGAGTCAAGGAAACTCTTCGTAATTGTCTTTGGCTATTAAGAATGTGTATGAATACACACAAGCCGAAGATAAGCTCCATCTTTGCCCCTATATACTCGTACTTAGATATGTACGAGCCAAGGGAAGCCTTCGTAATAGTCTTTGACTGCTGAGAACGTGTATGTACATGTTCAAGCCAAAGATAACCTTCGTATTTTCCCTTAGATTCACGTACTTAGATACGCACGAGTCAAGGACACTTTTCGTAATTGTCTTTGGCTGTTAAGAATATGTATGAATACACACAAGCAAAAGATAAGCTCCATCTTTGCCCCTGTATACTCGTACTTAGATATGTACGAGCCAAGGGCATCCTTCGTAATAGTCTTTGAATGCTAAGAACATGTATGTACATGTTCGAGCCAAAGATAACCTTCGTATATTCCCTTGGATTCGCGTACTTAGATACGTACGAGTCAAGGACACTCTTTGTAATTGTCTTTGGTTGTTAATAATGTGTATGAATACACACAATCCAAAGATAAGCTCCATCTTTTCCCCTGTATACTCGTACTTAGATATGTACGAGCCAAGGCCAGCCTTCATAATAGTCTTTGACTGCTAAGAACGTATATGGACATGTTCGAGCCAAAAATAACCTTCGTATTTTCTCTTGGATTCGCGTACTTAGATACGTACGAGTCAAGGACACTCTTCGTAATTGTCTTTGGTTGTTGAGAATGTATATGAATACATTCAAGCCAAACATAAGCTTCGTCTTTGCCCCTGGATGCTCGTACTTAGGTACGTACGATCCAAGGACAACCTTCCTAATTGTGTTTGGCTATTGATAATGTATATTAATACATTCGAGCCAAAGATAAGCTCCATTTTTTCCCCTGGATGCTCGTACTTAGGTATGTACGATCCAAGGACAACCTTCGTAATTGTCTTTGGCTGTTGAGAATGTATATGAATACATTCGAGACAAAGATAAGCTTCGTATTTTCCCCTGGATGCTCGTACTTAGGTACGTACGATCCTAGGACAGCCTTCATAATTGTCTTTGGCTATTGAGAATGTATATTAATACATTCGAGCCAAAGATAAGCTCCATCTTTTCCCCTGGATGCTCGTACTTAGGTACCTACGATCCAAGGACAACCTTCTTAATTGTCTTTGGCTATTGAGAATGTATATAGATATATTCGAACCAAAGATAAGCTCCGTCTTTGCCCCTGTATACTCATACTTAGATATGTACGAGCAAAGGGCAGCCTTCGTAATTGTCTTTGGCTACTGAGAATGTATATATACATTCGAGCCAAAGATAAGCTCCGTCTTTTCCCCTGGCTGCTCGTACTTAGATATGTACGAGCCAAAGGCGGCCTTTGTTTTATCTTTGACTGTTGAGAAGAGCCAAAGATAACCTTCGTCTTTATCATTGTCCTTGACTCTTGAGAAAGTATATGGGTATGTTCGCGTCAAGGACATCCTTCGCATTTTTCTTTGGCTGCTGAGAACGTATATGGACACGTTCGAGCCAAAGATAACCTTCGTCTTTTTCCCCTCGCCGTTCGTACTTAGGTACGTACGGACCAAGGACAGTCTTCATTTTTGTCTTTGGCTGTTGAAAATGTGAATAAATACACTTGATCCAAAGATAAGCTTTATTTTCGCTCCAAGGTTTCGTAATTTTGACCTTCGTATTTCCGTTTCCTGATAGTAAAGAGAAAAAGGGGTAGGGTACGTTCCTAGTAGCCCCATTACGGAAATTAAAAATAAATTAATTAAAAGTTCAGTATAGAACTTAACAGAGATAGAGATATGTTTGCTGAGTTTGTATTTAATAGAACTGTCCAATGTTTGGGACTTAGTTCCTAAATGAATCTCAGATTCAAAAACGGCTGAGAATACTGCAAGCTGAGTAAAAGGAGGCGTATGCGAAATAAAAAGACCCTCGGTTCATAAATGACCTTAAGGATTTTACTCAATAACATTTTACTGAGATTCCTTCGGAAACGGAGGTATCCAGATCCAGAGAAAGTTTGCTCAGATATTAAAAAATGACAGAGAATACCGCAAGCTGAGTAAAAGAAGGCGTATGCGAAAGAAAACGACCCTCAGCTCATAAATAGCCTTAGGGATTTTACTCCAAAACTTTTACTGAGATTCCCTTGAAGAAAAAGATATTCAAATCAAGATAAGGCTTTCTCATGAGCAAGCAAATAATAATAAAATAATAGCTTTTTAACCTTTGAAGAGTGTTTTTAATGGTGTTTCATAACCACGTTTTGTAGATCCGTAAGATTTCAAGATTTTTTCAAGGTTTAATACTCGAAAACTTGTCAAAGAATGATAAATATTTACTAGAAAGTAAGATCCAACTCTCTTATCCTTAGATACGATCTTCTAACGAAGATCTAAAGAAAAAAATGATGAAATAACAAAAATAACGAAAATCGAGAGCTTTTCGGTCCAACTCGTTTCTAGCGCCAAACTGTGACTACTAATTTTCCCATAGTCTACGTAACATGAATCAGAGAATCCGATACTAAGTAGTATGGATACCTCAGTTGAACTGATACTATTGAGTAAATAAAAGGTATGTTCGAAATAAGATCTACTCAGAAGATCATATACTAAGTAAGTAAAGATACTTCGCAAGAGAAGATGCTAAGAAAACAAAGGTATCTTTGTAAAACAAAGATAAGTAAGCAAATAAGCTAATCAAAGATGATAGAAATGCTCGGGTTAGTGATATTATTCTGCAGGGACAGTGGCAGTTGGATGGGGTTCATTTGCAGGACCTTTCTAATGCTGGCGTTGTGCTGGAGGAGTTGCCAAGGCGTCGTAATGGCAGTGATAAGAAGATTTGGATGCCAGACTTCAAGGGATTTTTTCTGTCAAGTCTGCAAGGGAGATAGTTAGGACTAAATATCCTATTTTGGAGGAGGCTAAATTGTTATGGAGGAAAGTCGTTCACCCTTCACCAGCGGCTCAGAATTGGAAGTTTGTCCGTGGAGCATGTGCAACTTTGGACAAGGGGCGTAGCAGGTTCAAGATATCTTTGGCGTCTAAGTGCAGTGTTTTTCAGAATGCGAAGGAGTCTTTGGAGCATGTGCTTTGGAGCTGTAGCTTTGTAAAACAGGCCTGTGAGTGGCTGGCAGGTATTTTTGATATGCAACATGATTATAGCTTGATTATTTCTTACAATAAAGCTCGCCTGCGTAGTGGCATTGTTAAGGAATTATGGCTGGTGGCTAATATGGTGGTGCAATCTGAGTTATGGTTTACAAGAAATAAGAAAGTTATGAGAAGAAGGCTCCTTGCTGTTTTTTTTCTTCCAAAAATGAGTTTTCAATTTGATACACGAGTACTCAGTGCGAATGAGGGGTTTCATGCATAATACGCTGGCAGATTTGAAGTTGCTTAATTTCTTTCGTGTTAGCTTCAAAAAAGTAAAACACGCTGATCCTAAAGAATGCTATTGGACGCCGCCAAATCTTAATGAGTTATTGTTGTGTACTGATGGTGCCTCAAGGGGCAATCCAGGGGTGGCGGGAGCTGGTGTGGTGGAGAGGAATGCTAATTCTGAGGTTGTAGGAGCTATGTGCATTGGTTTTTTTAGAGCATGGCTCGGTTGAACCCACCAAGCGTTGGTATGTCAAGATTGGTTGTCATATTTTAGTGAATCAAAACTCATGTTGAGAGTCGCTTGATTATGTACTAGAGTTAAACTTCGTATAGGTTAGCTTGAAAGCATTAGGATATGAGACATTACAAGTATTGCGAAGACTTGAAGATGTGAAGAAGCAAGGAGCTACAACGACAACAATCATCCTTCCACTTGAGGTTAGTGATATTTTACTTAAACTATTTCATTCCCTAGCGTATCTTTCAAGTCATGCATATTGAAAACATAACTGCGAAGCATATTCGAACTCCAGATAGACATAGTATTAAGGAATACAATACGAGGTTTATTGCTTAACCATTAAACTTTGTAGATAAGACATCTCCATAATCATTTGAATGCTATTGTGATTATGTATGGGTATGAGGTGGGGATTTCATCCTAGGGAACAATGTTTACATGTGTTCTAAGGAAGTAAGTTCATAAACTTGTTTTGTGAACCGAATAGGAAATTTCCAGGTGTTATTGGTTTTGTTATTCATTGCATATCTTATGAACAACCAATATGTGTGATAAGTAGAACTTCTCACAAATTGTTGTGTTTTTGGTAGAACTATTCACAAAGGCCTGACTTTTGTATTGGTATAACTTTTGTTAGTAAAACCAATCTTCAGTAATCACCTTGGTGTGATCGGATTATGTCTGCCTTGGGGAAGGGAACCAATCCTAGTATGGGAAAGGCGGAAACGATCCTTGTAAGGGGTGCAGTACATCAAGGGGAACCGATCCTTGTATGAGGTGCAGCAAGGTTTACAGTAGAAAGGGGAACCGATCCTGTGAACATGTGCAACACATATAAGTTAGATACCATATATATGTGGGGAACCGATCCTAGTACCTAGTCAACCTAATCTTTTGGGAATCTAGTGTGACTATGCGTAGTACTCACACGGAGGTAGAACCGAAACTTGTTTTGGTAGAACCGTAAACCCATGATTGTAATTGAATGTTGGTTTGATCAATCACATAGTTCTTGAAAGTCATATGAACCAATTCTAAACTTGTTTGGAAGTGTGGCAAATAGGTTTCAAGGTTGTAAGTGTGGAAGAGAACTTACAAAGTAAAGATGTCGACAAACTTTGAACACATGCTGAGAATGTTTATTTCTATAATTGTTCAAAGATATTCTTTAACGGCTAAGGGAAGAGAACCCCAGGATCGAAACACAAATAAGTTAAGAATATTTTAATTAAGGTTATTAATTTCATTTGTATGGAAATTACAGAATTAGTAATGTGCACTTACTAATTATATTTTCCAAGAGATTTCGATTGTTATTTTTGGACAGAGCATTTCCAGGAATTATGAAAACCGAACTTGTGCATTTATGAATATCTTGAGAATATTTTCGGTATTGGAAATTCCTTGGTGTACAAACTTCCTTGTCTATAAATACACGAAGTTTGCCTTTCTAGAAAACTAATCCTTCGTAACAACAGACTTCCTCTTTTGTCTTTGTTACTGGTGTAGCCGCCTATCGGAGAGGAGAGTAATCTAATTAGGTGAAATCTCTTACAACCACTCGTTTTAAAGTCTTCTTTGGTATTGAGAAGCTCTAGCGCGACCCGTTGGTGGGAAACTAGATAATTGCGGTTTATATTTGTTTTCGATTGATTTGATTGACTAACAGTGGTTGAAATCTGATTGCACCTAGTTTGTTTATTCTTGAGAATCTTCTCTTCTTATATAAGACTCACTCAAACTAGTTCAGAGTTTCGACAAGGATCTTTAGACTGTTGTTAGTTCTAAAGACGATCTTGTGATGATCCATTGTTAACAGACTTCGTTCTTTGCGTGATTGATCACAAGAGATTCAAGTGATTGTGTGCAGGTTTTTATTGAAGATTTAAGAAGATTTGAAGACAAAGAAGATATTTAAGATTTGACTTGGGTTTTATAATCTTTGGTGTGCACAATACTTGTTTCGGTAAAAGAGGATCCAATTAATAATCGGTTTATCCTTGTGGTAGATTGGATTGATTAATTGAGTAGATCGGCATCAACACGGTTCTTCGGATTAAAGGTGTTGTTGGATTAATCTTAAACGATTATCTTAGGGTGATTAAACATAAGATAAATCTAGACCCGACGAAGGAGTTTATGTTGAGATAAACGGAAGAGCCTTTGTCCGACTCATATCACTTGGTTGGATAGAGTTGATACCAAACATATTTCTTGTTCCTTTACTGTTTGGAATACGAACCAAAGGGATTGTTCCAAGTACGTGACTTATTCATAGGTCGGAGGCGTGGGAATACATACGGAACTAAGTGAACTATAGGGTTAGTTACTTGGTCTCAACTATACGAAGTTAGGTGTAATATTGTGTAGCGGCTTAATCCTGAGAGTATTCAATTCTGGACTAGATCTCGGGGTTTTTCTGCATTTGCGGTTTCCTCGTTAACAAAATCTTGTTGTGTCATTTACTTTTATTTTCCGCATTATAATTTTTTTATTATAATTAAAGTAAATCACACAAACGTTAATTCCTATTTACTTGATAAGCAATCCTATTGTGTTTGGTTAAGTCCGAACCTTTTTATCAAGTAAACATACTTCGTTGTTGTATTGTCTCGATCTCGTATATATAGACGATCACACGAAGTGTGAACCGATTAGTTGTATTGTCTCGACTCAGTCCATAGACAATCACTTTTGGAGAAAGGACTTATAGGTAGGAAAGGTTTTAGCTTGAGGTATATTTGGGTACCCTCGCCTCTTCAGGTTTAGGCATAGCTTCAAATTTTTTGGCGGAGTTATATGGTATTCTTGTTGGCCTGGAATGGGCAACTCAATGGGGTTATAGGCAGGTATTAATCCGCTCGGATTCGACTAGTATGATTACAACTTTGGAGAATGATAGTGTTCCATGGTTTGAACAACAAAGGAGGACGGATATTAGGAGTTTGTATGACTCAATCAGGTTTGCTCACACCTTTCATGAAGCAAATTTTGTAGCTGATGGCATGGCTAAGCGAGGATGTTTTTTAGAAGATGGAGTGGGGTTACATTTTGTTGGTCGCCCGATTTTTTTACATTCTATTGAATTTCCAAGTGTAATTTATTATCGTTTTAAATAGTTTTTTGAGTTTTTGGGGTTGCTGTGACCTCTTTTCTCATAAACTATCTTGTAAACATTTTTTTGATCAATACAATTTTTTGACTTATCAAAAAAAAAAACTAATCAAAGAGATATCTCAGATGAATAGATAACTCAGGAAACAGAGATAGCTCAGAAAACAGAGATAACTTAGTAAGGAAATCTCTAAGAGAGAAGATAATGTAAGTGCATCTAAGTTATCAACACACAAGAGATTACGTGGTTCGGTTAATCTTAACCTACGTTCACGGGTAAAGATGATAAGTTTATTATTGATCTTGTTATATTTGAGTGGAAGAACTCCATTGAAGAAAGTATGAAGCTGTAGAACTAAGAGTAGAGAGAGATAGACTTTTCCATAATTCCTAATCAACCCAATTATTCCCCTTTCTCTTGTGGTAAGGATGGGTATTTATAGATCCCTTTGTGTCCAAGGTATCTTTGTTGTCTTCTGTTCCATCGAGATATGATGGTCCTTGGTCAATATGGTACCTTCGTTGGCCGCTTCCCGTAGGGCTGAACATGGTTTCGGTTTTCCGCTGGAACCGGACCAAACCAGACCAATTAGAAAGAAACCAAACCGAACCATTTACTAATGGATTGGTTACGGTGTAGAAAGTGGAAAACCGATAGTGTTGGTTTTGGTTTGGTTTGACCTCTAAAACCGAACCAAAAGCCATTGGAAAACCGATTAATTTTTAAATTTAGTTTCTACCATTAATTTACAAGTATTAGATTATACCCATTGATTTAGAGGATAAATAGAAACCCTAAATCTAATATTTCATTATGATTCACTCCTTCTTTCTCTTTCTCCTTCTCTCAGTCGCCTCCTTTCTCCACCCCAACTACAGCTGCTGCTACTCGACATTTTTCTTCCTGTCTTCCTTCTTTTTTATTTGTCAATAACTAAATTAAGATATATTATATATCTTCTTTTGATCTCTAGAATTAGAGTAAGCTTTAACTATTCTTGATATTTATTTTTTTTGTCTGTAAATTTGTGTAAACCAATACTATCGGCAACTACGATTTTTTTATCTGTAAATTTGTGTTTTTTATTTTTTTTGGTTTGACATAATTATTGGTTAACCAAAAACCACTGGGACAAACCGAAACCAACTGGAACTATTTGGAAACCGAACCAATGGTTAATGGATAGATTTGGTTTAGATTTTTAGAAACCAATAGTATTGGTTTCGGTTTTGGTTTCGCTAGAAACCGAACCAAAACCGACCATGAACAGCCCTAGCTTCCCGTCTCTACTCAGACAATGCCACCTTAGCTTCCTCCACGTGCCATCGTGAACTGTGAAACCTCTGTACAAGTTATACCTTCGTTGGCCGCATATCTTCGCCAGACAGAGGATGCCATGTACTCTTAGTCCACGTGGTTGAAGACCGCGCCTTCGTAGTAGAAGTTGTGCAGACTTCTCAGCTACCTCTGACAGACACCCATGTGCCTATACTACAACCTATTGCTTAACAACTAAGCAATCTTGGTAGTGATTTGGTGTACTCCATTGTAGCGTTCTTTTCTACTCCCTCCCTTAATAGTACGCCACACGTTGAGGGAGATAGTTTCATAACCAAGCATCCTAAGGAGAGATGTAGTGTGGGTTGTTGTAACATAATAAGTTGCTCCACCTTTAATATTGTGCCACGTGGCACAGTAGATTTTTGGTATCTACAGGTTTAATGCTCCCTTTGTATAAATGAAAGGATTCATTCTACTACGACGTGTTGGCCCATCGTGGGGGTGGCTCAACTACTCATACTCCCTGCCGCTCGGTGGTTCAATTAAGTGGGAACTATCTGTGATGTCTTCGTGAGTGCTATTTTCGGAGCAAGGGTGAGACTACAATGACGTGCTATAAGCCTGATCCCGAACAGAAGAGTTGGTACACCGCAGAGAATTTTAATGATTCCTTTGGGGATTATGTTAACAGTAAGAACCGAAAAAGGTGGAGTGTTGGTATTCGTACAATCGCTGCTCCTCGTGGTGAGGTTCGTCTTCTGAGCGAAGTAAGTGATACGATATTGTTGTATGTCCCTGGTACTGAAAAGACTGAAAAACCAAATCTCTTTCCCCTTAAGGAACGTCTTCGTCGTGATCACGATCATGAGTGGCATGCTACTCCCCTTGAAATTATTTATCCTTGGTCCTATGAATGGATACCTGGTGAGCATGGATGGAAGCCTACTGACCAGAGAAAACCTCGCGCCGATCCCCCAGCCCGCTATGGCGATTATTTTCCTTGGGCTTTAAATTTTGCTGGCATGAATTTTGACTATTGGGTTGAGAATGGTGGTGATGAAGGAAACTCTGAGGTTACTCTCCCTTTGAAGGGTACAAGTACTATCAAGGTATGAGTTAACATAATGTGTTGTATGTGTGTTGCCCCTTGAATCAGAGATTGATATGTACTTCTTGTAGGCTTCGAATAAAACCAAGATCAGTCATGTTCAATCTTCTACCGTAGAAGTTAAAGAAACGGGGATTCCCGAGGTTACTAGTCCAGCAGGTGACGAAGAAGAAAAATTTGATGAAGAAGAAGAAGAAACCGACGAAGAAGAACGTACTGAAACTACTCCCGACCCTCATACTGATACTGAAGAAGAAACTGATCTCGGAGGACAGGGGAATAATCATATGGCTGATCATGAGCGTACACTTTCTCCTCGCCAAGAGACCGAAGATGCTGGTCTACAGTCATCGATTCCTGAACCGATGGGCATTCCAGATCCGAACTAGGAGTTTTTTTTTTGTAAGATTTACTCCGCTAGTGGCCAGCCTGACTTAGGCGCCATGATGGGTATAGCTTTGGATTTCTCGTTGTTGGATCCTAATGATAACTGGGAGGTGGAGGCTGAAGATGATGATGAGAAGGTGACCGAAAAAGAGGATAGCTCTGAGGGGGAGGACGCTGAGCTTCGGGCTGCTAAGGAGGCAGAAGATAGGAACGCTGTGATGGGTCGGTAGACCGAATTTGTTTTACCGCAAGTGTGCGATGTCAAAATTGTAGACAACAACAAATGTGGTTCGTTCCCTCAAGGAGTGTGAAAATACATCTAACTGATACTAATCAAATGAAATAAAAATGTAAGATAATCTAAGATAAACGAATCAAATTATTGCGGATAAAAAGAAATATCAAAGGTAACGAACATGTTATGGATTCGGGAATTCCATTGTAGAGTTGAATTCATATCTATCCTATCACGAAAGTCTCATATTATTCATACAGGACAGCAACACATAGCATCCCATACGGAAGATTTAATCAATAAAAGGCTCAACAATAATTTTCATAAGATATGTTTGGTCTCGGCCTAAAAGTAGATATCTGAAGCACTAAATATACATGGCATAAATAGTCAAAGAATTATCATAAAAGTGATTAATCAGTTCTAGGATGGATTGTTTAGTATCCAACTATGAATTATACATGGCATAAATCATGAAAGAGATATAAATCAAAACCACCAATGAGACACTCAAACATTATGAAGCACTAAAAATTGACTTTGTTTTAGAACACAAAATGAAATAACATCTACAAGTTCATCTGTCACCCTAACATGGAAAACTAGTAAGACATGAAAGAAGAGAACAAAATTGCAAACCCTATTCTCTGCCAACATCCATGTAGCCGCCTCCTCCTCGTCCAAGACGAACTCCTAACTCGATCATATGTCCGTATAACTCTTCTCTTGGGCCATTTATCAAGAAGGGTGTGTGTAGTTTCTGTCTGTGACAAGGTTGTCTTCAACCGGTTGTACGAAGCTCCTTTTATAGCTCATTTGACATCACCAGAAAACAGCGACAAAGAGAGCACTCAATGTTGGTTTTACGGCTTAAAATTCAAGCTGAATCTTTATTCAATTCTTCACAAGTTCGCAGGCAGCACAAGCAACTTATCTTCTTTGTTTACTCAATTAAAACACCAAACCCAACTCCTTACCAGACTTGAGCCAATATCCTTTTCGCTTGACAAGCTCGATAAAGAAATCAGGATTTCTTTTCTTTGTTTTTAGGGCTCTGGATGCTTCAAGTGTATCCCACTATGGTTAGAGAGTGGCCATGTTTCGCTTTTCCTTACACGTATTTTGACACATTAAATTCTTTGTCTCCAGGATCAATGAAGGTAGTGGTGCTGATATATAAAGAAGATACCAGGCCAGCCACATTTTAGTAAGTGTTTTAGGTGTCGTGAGCCAAATGTTAGTGCTCTTTGTGGAAAACGGTGTTTAGGCTCGTCCTTTAGTCGTTTTTCGTTCCGGTGTTGGGATTCGCTCATATTTTCTACAAATAGATCAAAACAGTGTTATTAGCCGAAATACAGACTCCTATCTAATATAAATATGGTTATAAAATATAGAATTTACGTGCTTATCAACACCCCCATACTTATATTTTGTTAGTCCCGAGCAAAACAAGAAAAAATTATATCCGCTACACAACTGGTTATGGAGAGATGTCTGCTAAACAGCGAGACGAAACCACTAAACAGTGGATAAAGATGTCTTCTAAACAAGTAGACTGGATCCACTACACAGTGGATAGATATGTCTGCTAAACATCTAGACAGAAGACCCGCTAAACAGTTGATCCTATCATGCAATTTTTTTTTATTATTATTAAAGACCCTCTACACAGCTGGTCATATCATGCATTTTTTTTTATCAAAATACCTAACGAAAGTGCACTCTCCCACACTTAAACATTACATTGTCCTCAATGTAATTGAGTCATCCAACGTAGAAATTAAGATGGGAAATTCATAAGATGCAATATGAAAAAAGTAAACAAATAAACATAAAAGATAGAGAAAAGGGAACAAATCTGATGGGTTGACTCCCATGAAGCGAAAGATGTTTGTTTCCCTGCTTGCAATATCATACAATTTTAAACCAGGTGATGATACACCAAAATAAACTGTAAAGTATATATATAAAGTCCGAAAAGTTGGGGATCAATCCAACAACTTAGGTCGGCTACAAATATGAACCTGCACCCACTGTGTAAATTCATTCTCAATAAAAATCAGTCCTTAGTCGAGATAAGTAAATCACTCACATGGACAACAAATTTAGAACGTATATTAGTTTCTGTTTGGAGTGTAGTCTCAAGATCGGGTTCTAAATCAGCTGAAATAACATCCGTCGACACAATATCCTCACTAGAAATCAGAGGAAGCAATGGATTGACAATGTCAAAATGCACATAATCAAAATCAGTAACTCTTAAATCTGGTTCTAAGTCTGCGGAAATAACTTCCGTTGTTGAGTTACCTTGATTAACCATTGGAGGGAACAAAGCATTGACAATGTCAATAAGCATAGGATCATCAGAATCTGCAAAGTGGGCAAAACAAACTAAGAGTGATTCAAAATCAACAATTACCTGACCAGTACCAATCGCATCCACATTCACATCAGCAACCAGAAAATCACAAGATGGATCAGCAAAAGAGGAGCTCAATGGAGCAACAATGTCATGAATAATCGCTTCATTATTACCTGCAAGTAAGTGACTTATAGGAATCTCACTATTCAAATGACTACAAGGTACCTCATTATGAACGTCTATTGTCTCATCATTAGTCTCAACAATAGTATCTTCTGTATAAACAGGTTCTTCTAAGTCATCATTTTCAGAATAAATAGTGTCTCTAATACAACTCTCGTCCTTTTGAATAGGCAAATAATCAGTAATATGATCATGAGTTGGATAAGATACACTAGATTCAGATGTTATACCGGTATCATTATTCCTAAAATCACTACCAGTGTCAAGTCCATCATCATCCTTAAAGCATACTGATTCATTATCTACAACAGTTTCATTATTAGTGTCATCAGTATGAGAAAAGACAGAACTTGAATCATCGTATACACGACGATCCTCTACTGGTTTCATAAGTTCAGCAATCATTCTATCAGTTTGAGCACAACTCTCAGTAGTTGCAATCGCAAATAATTCAATTTGTTTGGTCAATTGTTCCAGGATAGATACGAGAGACTGAGATAGTTCACCGTACAATCGATTATCTCTTTCATACGGTGACTCATATGTGTGTGAATAATAATTGGAATTCGTATAATGTGACTCATAACCTGGGTAAGGTTGGTAATGATCATAACCTTCACAAGGTCCGGAATGATCATACCTATGAGAATAATTCCAATCATTATTTACATACTCGTCTCTAACAGGTTCCTGACAATAAGAAGGTGCATAAGCATACTCCTCATGTGAACTATTAGATGACTCCTCTGTCTTAGCTCTTTTGGTAAGATTCCAAAAAGCTATAAAAGAAGCCAACTCACTGGAAACCATAATACAAAGTAAAATTTACCCAATAACTCACCTTGCAAAAGCTTTGTGAGAATATCAAGTACTTACTTTCTAGCAGTTATCGACTCCAATCTCCGCACTTTAGACTAAGGTACCTAAAAAGAATCAAATAAACTGCATAAAAACGAACTAAAAAAAGAAAAAGAAAAATAAATTATATACAAAAAGAAAAAGAAAATAAAAATAATTATGTACAAGAAAAATTGATATCAACAAGAGAGTATTTTGCAACCACTCCTCGGCAGCGACGCCAAAAACTTGATAGGTCGGTAGATCGAATTTATTTTACCGCAAGTGCACGGTGTCAAAATTGTAGACAACATAAAATTTGGTTTGTTCCCTCAAGGAGTGTGAAAATACCTCTAACTGATACTAATCAAATGAAATAAAAATGTAAGATAATATAAGATAAAAAATCAAATTATTGCGGATAAAAGAAATATCAAAGGTGACGAACATGTTAGGGATTCGGGAATTCCATTGTAGAGTTGAATTCATATGTATCCTATTACGAAAGTCTCATATTGCTCATACAGGGCAGCAACATATAGCATCCCATACAGAAGATTTAATCGATAAAAGGCTTAACAATAATTTTCATAAGATATGTTTGGTCTCGACCTAAAAGTAGATATATGAAGCACTAAATATACATGGCATAGATAGTCAAAGAATTATCATAAAAGTGATTAATCAGTTCTAGGATGGATTGTTTAGTATCAACTATGAATTATACATGGCATAAATCATGAAAGAGATATAAATCAAAACCACCAATGAGACACTCAAACATTATTAAGCACTAAAAATTGACTTTGTTTTAGAACACAAAATGAAATAACATCTACAAGTTCATCCGTCACCCTAACATGGAAAACTAGTAAGAGATGAAAGAAGAAAACAAAATTGCAAACCCTATTCTCTGCCAACAACCATGTAGCCGCTTCGTCCTCGTCCAAGACGAACTCCTAACTCGATCATATGTCCGTCTAACTCTTCTCTCGGGACATTTACCAAGAAGGGTGTGTGCAGTTTCTGTCTGTGACAAGGTTATCTTCAACCGGTTGTACGAATCTCCTCTTATAGCTCATTTGACATCACCAGAAAATAGCGACAAAGAGAGCACTCAATGTTGGTTTTACGGCTTGAAATTCAAGCTGAATCTTTATTCAATTCTTCACAAGTTCGCAGGCAGCACTAGCAACTTATCTTCCTTGTTTACTCAATTAAAACACCAAACCCAACTCCTTACCAGACTTGAGCCAATATCCTTTTCGCTTGACAAGCTTGAATAAAGAAATCAGGATTTTTTTTTCTTTGTTTTTAGGGCTCTGGATGCTTCAAGTGTATCCCACTATGGTTAGAGAGTGGCCACATTTCACTTTGCCTTACATGTATTTTGACACATTAAATTCTTTGTCTACGGGATCAATGAAGGTAGTGGTGCTGATATATAAGAAGATACCAGGCCAACCACATTTTAGTAAGTGCTTTAGGTGTCGTGAGCCAAATGGTAGTGCTCTTTGTCGCAAACGGTGTTTAAGCTCGTCCTTTAGTCGTTTTTCGTTCCGGTGTTGGGATTCACTCATATTTTATACAAATAGCTCAAAACAGTGTTATTAGCTGAAATACCGAGTCCCAGCTAATATAAATATGGGTATAAAATATAGAATTTACGTGCTTATCACGCTGCTACTGTTGAATCTTCAAACGGATTTGTGAACTCAGCGATGCACAATGATGATAATGAGACCTTTGATTGGTTCAAGAAGAAGGGTCTTATGAACGTTCCCCATCCTGCTCATGTTATCTCATGCGATAGAGACTCCGATGCTTGTACTCGTCGGCATATGGAGTTGTCGTCTTGTGAAAAAGTTACCGAAGTATGGCAGCGTGGCATTAGTACTACTCTCCATGTTGATGGGCACCAATATGGTATTCCTCAACAGCGCATTCTTGAGGTAATATGCTGCCCCCGTTTTTTTTTTTTTTTTTTGTAAGAGTGGTTTTTCCTCAGTGATGCTTATGCCCCTGTTTGTCGCAGTTGTCCTGAAGCGAATATTGCAACCATTCTCTCTATCAATTTTTCAGAGCTAAGGCGCTTAAGTTGGAGGCGAAGCTGCGTCAGAGAGATGATGAACTCTAGTCTTCTCAAGAAATGATTGTAGCTAAGGATAAAGAGATATTAGAGTTGAAGGAGCAGTTGAAAGGGAAGCAACAAAGCAGTGCCACTAAGGATGGGCTTCGTCAGGAGGTGGCTTATCTTCGTGAAGATCTAGAGAAAGCTCGTAGCGAAGCTGCATCGGCGGGTACTTCGACCAAAGGTTTGTCCCTTTCTTTCCCGTCTACCTTTGATTTTTTAGCGTTCTTTCTGAGTTAGCCGCCCCTGTCTTCAGCGGGTGGTGCCGAAGAATTAGTATGGCTTTGGAGTGAGAGGACTCGTCGGGCTTCTCGTATTAAAGAGTTGGTGAAATTAATAGAAGTATCCAATAAGTGGAATTCTAGTGCCGATCAACATAATAAGTTACTTGAGGGCTACCAGAGACAACAAGAACATATGTTAGAAATGCAGAACTCTGTCTTCGCCTCCCGTAGTCAATTCAGAGGTACTATTCAATGGACACGCCAATCCCTTTTTGAGGCTCGCGATGCAGTTTCTCGATTAGAAGCCAAGTGGTGGATTTAGAAGTAGAGATTCGTGAAGCTCGTTCATCTCACGATCCTGAGGTTCGGGATTATATACAACGGATTGTTCGTAAGAGTGATGATGCGAGGGTAGAGGCACATGCTCTAAGTCAGGCTTTGTCCACTTCTCGTGCTGATGTTGCTCGTTTAGTTTAGTCAGAGAAGGATCTTGAGATTAACATGTATAGACTCACAAAGGGGATCGAGGGGATCACCGATGAAGTCAATCACCTTCGTCATTTGGATTCAATGAAGAAGGTAGATTTAGATAAATGCCAATTCGATCTCGAAAATTGTCGGCTTGACTATAAGAAACTTTCCAGCGAATATGATTTTCTTGACGATGCCCAGGATGCAGTAGTAAATGAATTTGGAATAGCTTCAGCTAGTGTCGAAGGTATACGTTAGTTTGGCCGTGGGTGGTTGCTTATCTTCTTGTTCTGATAGTTCGTCTTTTCTTTTCAGAGCACGAGGGACAGCTTCGCTTTGCAAAAGAAAAATTTGAAACGGCTCAATCTGAACTAGTTAAACAACATGGGCAGACCAGTTACTTCGAGGGGTTGTCTGGTACTTTGTACGTGACCGTGAAGGAATCCGCTAAGGAGGTGGAGCGTCTGAAGTCTTTGTTGACGAAGTCTGAGATTAAGATCAATGTTATCATCGCTGAAGCTCGTCGCCAGTTGGCCTTGGAAGTTAATAAAACGTTGGCTCAGATTGATCAAGGGCTTTTGAAGGAGGGCATCACCAAGAAGTACAAGCGTCGTCCTGTTCCGGAACCCTTCGTGACCACCTCCGGTCCATCGTCTGGGGAAGCGTTCCTTCGTCCCAAAAGGAGCGTCGTGACGATCATCCGAAACTGAACCTTCGTTGAAGAAGTAGGGACCTTGTCCTTCGTTATGGAATAGAGATTTGATCGCTGGTGATTACATAGCTTTGGGATATTTAATGTATTTTTTGGTATTTCTTGCTTATTCTCCCCAAACTTGTAATCAACTTTATAAAATGGATCATCAGTCTTTTGGTATGTACAACTTTGATTTTCCTGTAATGTTACTTTATGCATTTTAATCTACTTGTGAAAAATAAAAATAAAATATGAAGAGAGTGTGTAGAATAATGAAAGTGTGTACCTTCCTTATTGATTTTGGACCTGTCACCCCGTCGGTCAGTCCTGGGCCAGAGGACTACCTGACGGTGGGGATTGAGCAATGTTCTCGGATACATGGTGCGTTATTGAATATTTACATACACCTGTTCCGCCGAAACACTGCCTGGTATTACATCAGGAATCTCTTTCTATTGGAATCCTTCCCCCTGGTCATACGCTCATAGACGCTGACAGGGGAATCCTGAGAGATGGCATGCAGGTGCTTTCCCCAATATGAATGCGTAGGTGAGGGATCATAACCAGATGACCCAGCGTTATGACTAGTATTTGAAAATTGTAACAAAAAGTTCCTTCTTGGTTGATGTAGTGAGGTCTGTTACTCCTCGGCCAGAGATAGAAACATGCCGAGCGGGTGCGCTCCCTTCTTCTCCTGGTGTTCTTCACGCAGATGCAGAACTCCGTTTCTTTCAAGGATAGTATGGATTGAGGTATTTTGCATTCCACGGGTGCCTAAGGACTTCTCCGTTTTCCCCATTTCTTTTCTCGTTGATATTGTGGTATGGTCAGTAGCACATACCATCCCGCTACAAAATTCCTAAGTTTGACCTTCTTATTATATTCTATTGCTAGCCTTCGCTGGTATTTCTCCATCCTTTGTAACGCAGTTTCTCTTCTTTCTTCGAGATCATCAAGTCTTTCAAGCATCATGTATGTGGTAAAATTCTTCTCCCATGCCTCAGTCTTCGTGGTAGGCATGATTATCTCCGTTGGGATCACTGCTTCTGCCCCATAAGTGAGTAGGAATGGAGATTCCCCGGTTGCCGATCTTCGTGTGGTTCGGTAAGACCATATGTTATTGTGCAACTGCTCGCACCGTCGTCCTTTATGCTCATCCAGCGTTTTCTTGAGGGTGAGAACGATGTTCTTGTTGGTAACTTTGGCTTGTCCGTTACTCAGGGGGTAGATGGGTGTGAAATTGTTCTTCCTGATTTTGAAGGTATCGAAGAGCATGTCAATGTTTTCCCCTTGCAGCTGCTTGCCATTGTCAGAAACAATTTCTGTAGGTATACCGAATCTGCATATGATGTTTTGAAAAATAAAAGTGAATACATCTACATCTATGATTCTTTCAGAGCTTTGGCTTCTACCCATTTGCTGAAGTAATCCGTTGTTATTATCAAAAATCGCATTTTTCCTGTGCCTTCAACTAGTGGTTCGACGATATCAATTCCCCATTTTGCAAATGGCCAAGGGATTCCTACTGAATTTACCTATGTTGCTGGCGCATGAATCCTCTTGGCGAAGCGCTGACATTCTTCACATATCCTAGTCATCCTAGCAGCGTCCTGTATCATTTGCGGCCAGTAATATCCTTGCATTTTGGCTTTGTCCGCCAACGAACTCATTCCGCTATGATTCCCAACGTTTGCATCGTGGATGTCTTTTAGGATACGATAGCCCTCTTCTCTGGACAAGCATCGTAGTAGTGGCCCAAGGAATGATTTCTTATATAGAATTCCACCACGAAGTTGGTATCTCCCCGCCTTTGGTTGTACTTTTCTTGCTTGCTTAACATCTGCGGGTAATGCACCTTGTTCGAGGAAAAGATGGACTTCGGTCCGCCAATTTTCCTCGTTGCTGAAGTCTTCATCTTCATTTTCCTTTTATAGGATGTCATCTTCGACAATGTCTTCCCCTACATCGTCTTCATGATCTATTATAGCGAAGGCTTGCTTTGGTATTCCCGAAGGTTGGTATACTCTCCTTACCTTGATGTCATTGACGTTCTCGTCTTTTAGCATTGATGATATGTAGGATAGAGCCTCGGAATGCATGTTGTCTTTCCTACACAGGTTTCGGGACTTGATATTTGGCACTTGTGACGCTAGACTTTGGACCAGACCCATGTATGCTGAAAGGGTTTCATCATAGGTGTTATACTCCATTTCTATTTGTCGGATGACCAGCTGTGAATCGCTTGTTAGGTATACATCAGTTAAGAGAATCAACTAGACAGTCAGATTCAATCTTAATAAAAGTATATCAAAGAGTTATATCTCTCTTTCTCGATTCAATACTTACTCAAGCAAATAGAAATCTGCGAGTCAAATTGAATACAAGAGAAGTCACTTGAACGGTACCAAAGACCAATGTTCAAGTATCAATCAATTTCAATCAACAACTAAAGGTTGGATTTCCCAATTGATTGATTCAACGCACAACCTGTGATATTTCAATTATATAACAAAATATAATGCGGAAAAGAAATAACACAATCACCAGAAGTTTTTTTAACGAGGAAACCGCAAATGCAGAAAAACCCCGGGACCTAGTCCAGATTGAACACACACACACACTGTATTAAGCCGCTATGGACACTAGCCTACTACAAACTAACTTCGGTCTGGACTGTAGTTGAACCCCAATCAATCTCACACTGATCCAAGGTACAGTTGCGCTCCTTATGTCTCTGATCCCAGTAGGATACTACGCACTTGATTCCCTTAGCTGATCTCACCCACAACTAAGAGTTGCTTTGACCCAAAGTCGAAGACTTTAATAAACAAATATGTATCACACAGAAAAGTCTACGGTAATAGATATATTTGTCTCCCACGGAAATACCTACGAGTTTTGTTCCGTCTTTTGATAAATCAAGGTGAACAAGAACCAATTGGTAACCCGGAATTATATTACCGAAGAACATCCTAGTATTATCAATCACCTCGCAAAAATCTTAATCAACTAGCGAAAGTAAAAAACTGGGGGTACAACAACCACACCCAATATTTTGCTTAGCAATCTGTATGGACAAACTCCAATATACTTTCTAGAGAATCAACTAGACCGTCAGACTCAATCTAGATAAAAAGTATATCAAATAGTTAATATCTTAATCTCTCGATTTGACATATACTCAAGCAAATAGAAATCTGTGAGTCTTTATCAAATACTAGAGAGATAACTTGGATGGTACCAAAGACCAATATCCAAGTGTCAATCAATTTAAATAAACAACCAAAAGGTCGGATATTTTAATTGATTGAACAACGCAAAACCTGTGATATTTCAATTATATAACAAAATATAATGCGGAAAAGAAATAACACAGACACCAGAATTTTGTTAACGAGGAAACCGCAAATGCAGAAAAACCCCGGGACCTAGTTCAGTTTGAACACACACTGTATTAAGCCGCTACAGACACTAGCCTACTCAAAATTAACTTCGGTTTGGACTGTAGTTGAACCTCAATCAATCTCACACTGATCCAAGGTACAATTATGCTGCTACGTCTCTGATCCCAGCAGGATACTACGTACTTGATTCCCTTAGCTGATCTCACCCACAACTAAGAGTTGATTTGACCCAAAGTCGAAGACTTTAATAAATAAATTTGTATCACACAGAAAAGTCTACGGTAATAGATAAATCCGTCTCCCACAGAAATACCTACGAGTTTTTGTTCCATCTTTTGATAAATCAAGTTGAACAAGAACCAATTGATAAACTGGACTTATATTCCCGAAGAATAGCCTAGTATTATCAGTCACCTCATATTAATCTTAATCGACGCAACGAAAAAATATATTGTGGAATCACAAACGATAAGACGAAGTGTTTGTGATTCTTTTATATCTTGCCTATCAGAGATATCAATCTCAAGCCAATTATAACAATTGTACTCGGACGATAGAAACAACAAGATCAGATCACACAACTACAAGAAAGTAGTATCGTTCTGGCTTCACAATCCCAATGAAGTCTTTAAGTCGTTAACCTGGTTTAGAAGAAGAAACCAAAGGTTAAAGGAGAATCGACTCTAGCTTAGCACAACTAGTATCACACAGAAGGTGTGGGGATTAGGTTTCCCAGTTGCTAGAGTTCTCCCTTATATAGTCTTTCAAATCAGGGTTTGCAATCAATGTTAGCTTGGTAACAAAGCATTCAATATTCACTGTTAGATGAAAACCTGATTAGATTCAAGCTAATATCTTTCAACTGTTAGATCGAAAACTAGCTTGTTATACAAAAATGAAATGTATGTTTCTAGGCTTGTGTAACCGTACCCAAACTTGTACATTTGTTGGTTCAACAATAGTCAACCAAATGGTTAGCCATATGATCACTTTCATATCAACCATATTCTTCTTCACCATAACTAGTTAAAGTGACTCAAATGAACTAGTTAGAGAGTTTTTCAATTGCAAGGAAATCTTATGTAACTACACAAGACACAGTCGAAGCAAAAACGATTTGATTCACTCGAATCGATTCATGAACTATATAGCCACGGTTTGCAATTTGCATTCCTTAGTTTATATAAGAATAAGTTCACAAACATCGTTTTTATATATAACCTACTCAAGTTCGCGGACTGGGTTCGCGGACTTAAGTTCCCGGACGGAGTTCACAAACTCCGGCAGAATTTCTCGGGTCGAGAACTTCCGCCAGTTCGCGGACTGAGTTCGCGTACTTGGCTCACGCCACCATTCTGGTTCTCTTGATCAACAAAGTTCGCAAACTTCGGTTCAAGGAATAAGGACTTATACATATATGTGTTTCCGCAACAATGCTTATATCCTCCAATGGTTATATAATCTAAACTCTCATTTCAATCATTGAAACATTCTTAGAGGACGTTGATATTCTATAGTTGTTGTTTACAAACTATTTTTCGTCAAAATAAGCAATTTTCAAAGTGATTAAAACTTTTCATGACTTTCGTCACTAGGTAAAGATGAACTTGGCTAAAGAGAAAGCTTACCAACATATATTTCGAGAAATAGATAGGCTAGGTAAACTCGGATCGAAATAGCAAATGTGTATAATCTAAGTCCATATAGCAAAACGACTTTTGTCTCAATATAGGAGATAAATAGACTTTTGAGTGATAGATAAGTTCAAGTCTCCACATACCTTTTAGTCGATGAAGATCCACCGGTTCCTTGAGTAGTCCTTCCCCTTGTATAATGATTGCCATGGAGTTCTTGAGCTCAACTACACTTTCTATCCTAGTCCGAGACCTTAGTTATAGTAGACTAGAAATCAAGACTTATAGTTTTGATCACTAACATTGACAAACATGCTTGAGATAGCAACGCATGCGCGTTCGACCGAGCAATGCTCTAACAGAAAGAAGACATTGCGGAATCACAAACGATGAGACGAAGATGTTTGTGACTTCTTTTATATCTTGCCTATCGGAGAAATCAATCTCAAGACAATCTTACGATTGTACTTAGTACGATAGAAACAACAAGATCTGATCACACAACTACAAGAAAAGTAGTAGTATCGGTCTGGCTTCACAATCCCAATGAAGTCTTCAAGTCGTTAACCTATAGGGTCTCGGTAGAAACCTAAGGTTAAAGGAGAATCGACTCTAGCTAATACAACTAGTATCACACATGAGGTGTGGGGATTAGGTTTCCCGGTTGCTAGAGTTCTCCCTTATATAGTCTTTCAAATCAGGGTTTGCAATCAATGTTAGCTTAGTAACAAAGCATTCAATATTCACCGTTAGATGAAAACCTGATTAGATTCAAGCAAATATCTTTCAACCGTTAGATCGAAACTTAGCTTGTTACCCACAAATGAAATGCACGTTTATCTAGGTTTGTGTAACCGTACCCAAACATGTACATCTAGTTGGTTCAACAGTAGTTAACCAAATGGTTAGCCATATGAGAACTTTCATATCAACCATATTCTTCTTTACCATAACTAGTTCAAATGACTCAAATGAACTAGTTAGAGAGTTGTTCAATTGCTTAGATCTTTATAATATACACAATTTAAACAAAAACGATTTGATTCACTCGAATCGGTTCATGAACTATATAGCCACGTTTTGCAATTTGCATTCCTTAGTTTATATAAGAATAAGTTCACAAACATCGTTTTTGGATATAACCTACTCAAGTTCGCGGACGGAGTTCACAAACTCCAGCAGAATTTTTCGGGTCGAGAACTTCCGCCAGTTCATGGACTGAGTTCGTGGACTTGGCTCACGCCACCATTCCGGTTCTCTTGATCAACAAAGTTCGCAAACTTAGGTTCAAGGAATAAAGACTTATACATATGTGTGTTTCCACAAAAATGCTTATATCCTCCAGTGGTTATGCAATCTAAACTCTCATTTCAATCATTGAAACATTCTTAGAGGACGTTGATATTCTATAGTTGTTATTCACAAACTATTTTTCGTCAAAGTAAGCAATTTTCAAAGTGATTGAAACTTGTCATGAATTTCGTCACTAGGTAAAGATGAACTCGGCTAAAGCGAAAGCTTACCAACACATATTTCGAGAAATAGATAGGCAAGATAAACTCGGTCCGAAATAGCAAATGTGTATAATCTAAGTCTATATAGCAAAACGACTTTTGCCTAAAGATTGGAGATAAATAGACTTTTGAGTGATAGATAAGTTCAAGTCTCCACATACCTTTTAGTCGATGAAGATCCACCGGTTCCTTGAGTAGTCCTTCGTCTTGTATGATGATTGCCATGGAGTTCCTGAGTTCAACTAAACTTTCTATCCTAGTCCGAGACCTTAGCTATAGTAGACTAGAAATTAAGACTTATAATTTTGATCACTAACATTGACAAACATGCTTGAGATAGCAACGCATGCGATTTCGACCGAGCAATGCTCTAACAATCTCCCCCTTTGTCAATTTTAGTGACAAAACTATCAATACATATGGAATACAAAAAATAAAGAAATTAACTTTTGTAGTTCCTATTCCACATGTCTAATCTTCAACATTACTTGAAATCTTCGTCACTTCCAAGTACTCCAATGATCCCAAAGGTTGTAATTTCAGCATCATCGTTGTTGCAAATCCGTAGCTATAACAACGAGAAAACAAGAGTTCTCCATCATTGTTATACAGTGTCATTACACAACGTCAAAGTTCAATTGTATCAAAACTTCAACAACAATACTATGGTGATATGTATCACTCCCCCTTATTCAATACTCCATCTCACATGGAAACCACTCCCCCTTTTTGTCAGTAAAATTGGCAAAGGCACAAGAACGGGATCCTAATAAAATTTCCGAAAGAGACATTTCATGACCAAAAGAAAAAAACACATATCATCTTATTTAGATGCAATCATAAAGCCGAAGCTAAATGCATTAATCAAGGAGTTTATAAAGATACAAGATAACCCCTATAATATTCCACATTTGCACCCCCCACAAAGATTTGGCAATTAAGCACATGTTCAATTAAAAACTCTCCCCCATAAAATGTCATTCTCGAAAGAACAACAAGAACGACCTTAATTTCGAAAGAAAATAAGGATTTCTTTGGACATAACAAATCACATACAAGTATGAATGTGAATCCAAAATAATCAATTAAATTAACCACAAGAGAACCCATGATTAATTCAATCGAAAAATGCTCAACATAAGTGAACTTATGGAGACTCAAAAATATACAATTAGATTAATCACAAGAGAACCCATAATTAATATAATCGAAATACACAACCAAACTAATCACAAAAGTAATCAATTTAATTGGTCATGCTCATCATAAGAAAACTTACGGAGCAACAACTAAATAACCAAACAAGATGATTAATTTAGTTGAATATGCTCGGCATAAAGTATCTCGCGGAACAACAACTAAGTTAATCATATAATAAACTTGGCCGTTTAGTGCTCAACATAAGACACTTTACGGAGCCTCACAGTAATACATAAAATATGGATCGGGGAAGATCAATAATGCGGAATACACAAGGATTCATTCTATTTTCCATAACTATTCGCATAACGACATTCCATAGACATAATCCTTGCAAACAAAAGATTTTAACCTATCTTTCATCAATAATTGACATAATAGGCTTAACTTTTGTATTTGTCAAAAGTCTATTCATTCTTTTATCAATACATGCATATCGACATACGAAAGACTTTACTTTTGACAAGGTATATCTGTAATTCTCATGGATCAATCATATGTAGCAATTTTAATTGAAAAACATTCAAGTCTAAACATAATAGTAACAACAGATGTTCAACATAAGAAGTTTAACGGTTAATTAAAGAACTAAGCTTGACTGCGATTATATTTCTCAGCAATCTTACACACATGTTCAGTTAATTCAGGATGAATTCCCAACACGTAGCTTAGTTGTTCCTGAAGGCACTCAATTCTTCCATTAAGAGGATTGTCTTCAGAGGAGCCTGGCTTCTTCATCTTGTTTATGTCAGTCTGAGATAGAAGAGAAGCATAACCAGTGCAGGTGCCAATTGGTTTAACCCGAAATTGGCTGCAGATTCTACTGATAAGACATGGAAACCCAAGATACTTTTTCTGTGAAACCATATGAATCATCTGACGAATAATCAGACCGCAGAAATCAATCTCTTCACCTGAGATAAGGTAGCAAAATATATCAGCTAGGGTTCTACTCCAGAGATTCTTATCAAGCGTACTTGGAATCAGATTCGCAACTTCCAATTTCCTGAAGACCTTCAGATGAAAACTAATGTTGTCAACAAACAACTTGCCTCCTGACCATGATTCACTTCTATTTAGAAGCAATTCGGATAGTTGAGCCTGAGTTGGTCTGAGATTCTCAGGTTGAGGAATTGCAAACGAGCGATCAAGTGATAAGTTCAACAAATATGCAATCACTTCACGATTTACCTCAAATTTTATCCCTCCAACCATTGTCTTGAAGCAACAACTGATTTTGTTAGCAGCATCCAGGTTAGCATAAAACTGGCATGTCATTTTAAGAAATGAAGACCCAAGACCATCATGAACATAACCCAACTCGTGTTGGTTCATAAAATGATGAAACTCAGGTTCGTTAACAGTACGATCATAAACCCTCTCTATAAAAAACTTCCCTTTAAGGAACTTGACATATTTATTCCTACCAAGAAGACTAGTGAAACTAATTTGAAGAGAAGGGTCATAATAAGGATGTAAAACATCTAAACCAATTTCATCATCTTCAAACTCATCATCACTATCTATGTTTTGATACGATTGAGAACTTGAACCTTCACCACGTCATAACTTTTTCCTAGGAGCCATTTTTGGACAAAAATGCAATAGAGAGGAAGAAGAACTTACTTGGTACACGAACTGGTTAATGGAAAACCAGTACTTGAACTTCAAATACCCGAAAGGTTCTTGACCCAATGTTCACGAGCTAATTATGGATCCAAGGGAGCAAACCGACATTGATTTGGTTGAGAATCAAGATGATGAGGGTATGAGAACTGATCGGTTTCTTCTTACGTCTGCGAACTGGAGAGAAGAAGAAGAGGGGTGAAGCAACCAAAGAGACTGTTTTTCTCTTTTAAGTGTTGAGTGAACCATTTGACACGTACGAAAACTGGATTCGTACGTGAGACGGTTCTGGTTCAGCGTATGTGAACCGCTCGTGTGCAAGACAAGGACTCGTTTGTTACAAATAAGGAGCAATAGCTCAACGTTGATTTGTAGCTGAGTAATTTTTGTAGATACAAAAATCAATTTTGCACAACATAACACCATGAGAGAGTCTCTTTCCAACAGCTCTTATGCCTCGAAGAATTGAGATTCCATAGGATTATCAAAGAGCATTGTCTAAACCAAAGAATTTTTGAAATTCAGATTTCTCTTTTTCCATCTTTTATGTGAATAGTTTTTTGTATTGCACAGGGAAACACTTTTGGTAAAAGAATACATCCTGGATTCAACAACATCACTATCACAATAAGAAGTGTCAGGAATTAATTCATGAAACAATTGATGCATTGAGGTTGATTTCTCATTTAATTGAGAGTTAAACTCTTCATATAGCTGATCTAGTTTATTACCACTAACAAAATACTGAAGAGGAGCATTGCTCTTACTGACTACAAAATAAATATTATCATCAACACGAAAATTGTTCATCATAACTTGATTCAGCCTGACAAGAGACTCTTGTCCTTTATGGAGAATAAAATCAACATCAGAGAATAGACTCTCAAGTTTCTTTTCACATCTTGAAAACACTTCAAGGGAATTTAAACCTGGTGGAGGTTTAGACAACATTTCTTCTACAGACTTGAGTAAATCAGTCACGGAAGAAAATTCTGGAATCCCTGGATCTAGTGGTGCATTTATTGAGATAACACTTTTGTCCATAGAGTCAGATCGCTACAAACACATACTTATAAGGTCTTAAACGTGTTTGCCTGCTCTGATACCAATTGAAAAAGTGGGGGTACAACAACCACACCAAATATTTCGCTTAGCAATCTGTATGGAAAAACTCCAATATTCTTTCTGGAGAATCAACTAGACAGTCAGACTCAATCTAGATAAAAAGTATATCAAAAAGTTTATATCTCAATTTCTCGATTTGATATATACTCGAGCAAATAGAAATCTGCGAGTCTTTATCAAAAACTAGAGAGATAACTTGGATGGTACCAAAGACCAATATCCAAGTGTCAATCAATTTAAATCAACAACCAAAAGGTCGGATATTCTAATTGATTGAACAACGCACAACATGTGATATTTCAATTATATAACAAAATATAATGCGGAAAAGAAATAACACAGACACCAGAATTTTGTTAACAAGGAAACCGCAAATGCAGAAAAACCCCGGGACCTAGTCCCATTTGAACACACACTTTATTAAACAGCTACAGACACTAGCCTACTCCAAATTAACTTCGGTATGGACTGTAGTTGAACCCCAATCAATATCATACTGATCCAAGGTACAGTTATGCTCCTACGTCTCTGATCCCAGCAGGATACTACGTACTTGATTCCCTTAGATGATCTCATCCACAACTAAGAGTTGCTACGACCCAAAGTCGAAGACTTTAATAAACAAATCGGTATCACACAGAAAAGTCTACGGTAATAGATAAATCCGTCTCCCATGAATATACCTACGAGGTTTGTTTCGTCTTTTGATAAATCAAGGTGAACATGAACCAATTGATAAACCGAACTTATATTCTCGATGAACAGCCTTGTATTATCAATCACCTCACAATAATCTTAATCGACGCAGCGAAAAAAGATATTGCGGAATCACAAACGATGAGACGAAGTGTTTGTGATTTGTTTTATATCTTGCCTATTGGAGATATCAATCTCAAGCTAATTATTACAATTGTACTCGTACGATAGAAACAGCAAGATCAGATCACACAACTACAAGAAAGTAGTATCGGTCTGGCTTCACAACCCCAATGAAGTCTTTAAGTCGTTAACCTGGTTTAGAAGAAGAAACCAAAGGTTAAAGGAGAATCGTCTCTAGCTTAGCACAACTAGTATCACATAGAAGGTGTGGGGATTAGGTTTCCCAGTTGCTAGAATTCTCCCTTATATAGTCTTTCAAATCAGGATTTGCAATCAATGTTAGCTTGGTAACAAAGCATTCAATATTCACCGTTAGATGAAAACCTGATTAGATTCAAGCTAATATCTTTCAACCGTTAGATCGAAAACTAGCTTGTTATACACAAATGAAATGCACGTTTCTAGGCTTGTGTAACCGTACCCAAACTTGTACATTTGTTGGTTCGATAATAGTTAACCAAATGGTTAGCCGTATGATCACTTTCATATCAACCATATTCTTCTTCACCATAACTAGTTCAAGTGACTCAAATGAACTAGTTAGAGAGTTGTTCAATTGCAAGGAAATCTTATGTAACTACACAAGACACAATCGAAGCAAAAACAATTTGATTCACTCGAATCGGTTCATCAACTATATAGCCACGGTTTGCAATTTGCATTCCTTAGTTTATATAAGAATAAGTTCACAAACATCGTTTTTAGATATAACCTACTCAAGTTCGCGGACGGAGTTCACAAACTCCAGCAGAATTTCTCGGGTCGAGAACTTCCGCCAGTTCGCGGACTGAGTTCGCGGACTTGACTCATGCCACCATTCTGGTTCTCTTGATCAACAAAGTTCGCAAACTTCGGTTCAAGGAATAAAGACTTATATATATATATATATGTTTCCACAACAATGCTTATATCCTCCAATGGTTATGCAATCTAAACTCTCATTTCAATCATTGAAACATTCTTAGAGGACGTTGATATTCTATAGTTGTTATTCACAAACTATTTTTCGTCAAAGTAAGCAATTTTCAAAGTGATTAAAACTTTTCATGACTTTCGTCACTAGGTAAAGATGAACTTGGCTAAAGAGAAAGCTTACCAACATATATTTCGAGAAATAGATAGGCTAGGTAAACTCGGATCGAAATAGCAAATGTGTATAATCTAAGTCCATATAGCAAAACGACTTTTGTCTCAATATAGGAGATAAATAGACTTTTGAGTGATAGATAAGTTCAAGTCTCCACATACCTTTTAGTCGATGAAGATCCACCGGTTCCTTGAGTAGTCCTTCCCCTTGTATAATGATTGCCATGGAGTTCTTGAGCTCAACTACACTTTCTATCCTAGTCCGAGACCTTAGTTATAGTAGACTAGAAATCAAGACTTATAGTTTTGATCACTAACATTGACAAACATGCTTGAGATAGCAACGCATGCGCGTTCGACCGAGCAATGCTCTAACAGAAAGAAGACATTGCGGAATCACAAACGATGAGACGAAGATGTTTGTGACTTCTTTTATATCTTGCCTATCGGAGAAATCAATCTCAAGACAATCTTACGATTGTACTTAGTACGATAGAAACAACAAGATCTGATCACACAACTACAAGAAAAGTAGTAGTATCGGTCTGGCTTCACAATCCCAATGAAGTCTTCAAGTCGTTAACCTATAGGGTCTCGGTAGAAACCTAAGGTTAAAGGAGAATCGACTCTAGCTAATACAACTAGTATCACACAGGAGGTGTGGGGATTAGGTTTCCCGGTTGCTAGAGTTCTCCCTTATATAGTCTTTCAAATCAGGGTTTGCAATCAATGTTAGCTTAGTAACAAAGCATTCAATATTCACCGTTAGATGAAAACCTGATTAGATTCAAGCAAATATCTTTCAACCGTTAGATCGAAACTTAGCTTGTTACCCACAAATGAAATGCACGTTTATCTAGGTTTGTGTAACCGTACCCAAACATGTACATCTAGTTGGTTCAACAGTAGTTAACCAAATGGTTAGCCATATGAGAACTTTCATATCAACCATATTCTTCTTTACCATAACTAGTTCAAATGACTCAAATGAACTAGTTAGAGAGTTGTTCAATTGCTTAGATCTTTATAATATACACAATTTAAACAAAAACGATTTGATTCACTCGAATCGGTTCATGAACTATATAGCCACGTTTTGCAATTTGCATTCCTTAGTTTATATAAGAATAAGTTCACAAACATCGTTTTTGGATATAACCTACTCAAGTTCGCGGACGGAGTTCACAAACTCCAGCAGAATTTTTCGGGTCGAGAACTTCCGCCAGTTCATGGACTGAGTTCGCGGACTTGGCTCACGCCACCATTCCGGTTCTCTTGATCAACAAAGTTCGCAAACTTAGGTTCAAGGAATAAAGACTTATACATATGTGTGTTTCCACAAAAATGCTTATATCCTCCAATGGTTATGCAATCTAAACTCTCATTTCAATCATTGAAACATTCTTAGAGGACGTTGATATTCTATAGTTGTTATTCACAAACTATTTTTCGTCAAAGTAAGCAATTTTCAAAGTGATTGAAACTTTTCATGACTTTCGTCACTAGGTAAAGATGAACTTGGATAAAGCGAAAGCTTACCAACACATCTTTTGAGAAATAGATAGGCGAGGTAAACTCGTCTCGAAATAGCAAATGTGTATAATCTAAGTCTATATAGCAAAACAAATTTTGTCTCAAGATAGGAGATAAATAGACTTTTGAGTGATAGATAAGTTCAAGTATCCACATACCTTTTAGTCGATGAAGATCCACCGGTTCCTTGAGTACTCCTTTATCTTGTATGATGATTGTCATGGAGTTCTTGAGCTCAAATACACTTTCTATCCTAGTCCTAGACCTTAGATATAGTAGACTAGAAATCAAGACTTATAGTTTTGATCACTAACATTGACAAACATGCTTGAGATAACAATGCATGTGAGTTCGACCGAGCAATGCTCTAACAGAAAGAAGATATTGCGGAATCACAAACGATGAGACGAAGATATTTGTGACTTCTTTTATATCTTGTCTATCGGAGAAATCAATCTCAAGCCAATTTTACGATTGTACTTAGTACGATAGAAACAACAAGATCTGATCACACAACTACAAGAAAAGTAGTTTAGGTCTGGCTTCACAATCCCAATGAAGTCTTCAAGTCGTTAACCTACAGGGTCTTGGTAGAAACCTAAGGTTAAAGGAGAATCGACTCTAGCTAATACAACTAGTATCACACAGGAGGAGTGGGTATTAGGTTTCCCGATTGCTAGAGTTCTCCCTTATATAGTCTTTCAAATCATGGTTTGCAATCAATGTTAGCTTATTAACAAAGCATTCAATGTTCATAGTTAGATGAAAACCTGATTAGATTCAAGCAAATATCTTTCAACCGTTAGATCGAAACTCAGCTTGTTATACACAAATGAAATGCACGTTTATCTAGGTTTGTGTAACCGTACCCAAACATGTACATCTAGTTGGTTCAACAGTAGTTAACCAAATGGTTAGTCATATGAGCACTTTCATATCAACCATATTCTTCTTTACCACAACTTATTCAAATGACTCAAATGAACTAGTTAGAGAGTTGTTCAATTACTTAGATCTTTATAATAGACACAATTTAAACAAAAACGATTTGATTCACTCGAATCGATTCATAAACTTTATAGCCACGGTTTGCAAACTTGCATTCTTTAGTTTATTTAAGTTTAAGTTCACGAATAATCGTTTTTAGAAAATAACCAACTTAAGTACGCGGACTTAAGTACCCGGAATAAGTTTTTTTTTTTCAATTCACAAACTCCATCAGAAATTCTCGGGATGAGAACCTCCGACAGTACGCGGACCGAGTACGCGTACTTGGTACACAGACTCTAGTTCCGGTTTTCCTGAGCTGCAAAGTACGCATACTTTGGTTCAAGGAATAAGGACTTATACATGTATGAGTTACCAGACAATGCTTATATCCAAATATGGTTATATAATCTAAACTCTCATTTCAATGATTGAAACATTCTTAGAGGACGCTATATAGTTGTTGTTCACAAACCATTTTTCGTCAAAGCCATTTTCAAGTGATTGAAACTTAACATGAATTTCGTCACTAGTAAAGATGAACTTGGCCAAAGATAAAGGTTACCAACACATATTTCGAGAAATAGATAAGCGAGATAAACTTGGCTCGAAATAGCAAATGTGTATAATCAAAGTCTATATAGGAAAACGATTTTTGTCTCAAGATAGGAGATATAGTAGATGGACTTTTGAGTGATAGATAAGTTCAAGTCTCCGCATACCTTTTAGTCGATGAAGTTCCACCAGTTCCTTGAGTAGTTTTTCGTCTCTGTATGATGACCGCCATGGAGTCTTGAGATCAACTACACTTTCTATCCTAGTCCGAGACTTAGCTATAAGTAGACTAAAAATCAATACTTATAGTTTTGATCACTAACATTGACAAACATGCTTGAGATAGCAACGCATGCGAGTTCGACCGTGCAGTGCTCTAACACCCAGTTCTAATATTAATTGGAGAGCATGCACAACAGCCTCGTATTCCACAATGTTGTTGGTATCCTCTTCGAATTCCAGTCTCATCGCATGCACCATTTTTTCACCAGTAGGTGTTGTAATGACGATCCCTATTCTTGCACCTTCCTTGTTCCTAGATGCATCGACGAAGACTTCCCATCTTCGTTGGTTAGAAGGTTCGAGCACATCTGCGGGATCTTCTTCCTCTTCCTTTGCCCCTAGTAGGCACTTCACTTCTTCGTCGTTATCTAATGGTAAATCCGCTAGGAAATCCGCCAAAACTTGTGATTTTTGAGCAGTTTGGATCTCATGTATGATGTTGAACTATTCTAACTGCGCATTTCACTTGGCTATTCTTCCCACTTTTCCTGCGTTCTTGAGAACAGATTCTAGCGGGGCCTTTCTTGGGACACGAACATAGTGAGTCAGGAAATTGGTTCTCAGCTTCTGCGTCGCAAATACTAGTGCCAGAATAAGTTTCTCAATCTTTGTGTAATTTCTCTCTGCTGTATTGAGGGATTTACTGACGTAATACACCGGTTGTTCCACCTTCTGTTGGTTCTGACACAACGCTGACTGCATCTTCGGTTGCAGCTATATATAATGCTAACACCTCATTAGGCTCGGGTTTCCGGAGGATCGGGATCGTCGCCAAATATTCTTTGATCTTTTGAAAAGATTCTTCACACTCAGGGGTCCATGCAAACTTATGCTCTTTCTTTAGAATGTTAAAGAAGTATTTGCATTTGTCCGACGATCTCGCGATGAATCTTCCAAGGGCCGCTATGGATCCGTTGAGTTTTTGAACTTCTTTCAAATTCTTTGGGGACGGCATTTCCACGATGTCCTGAATCTTAGCGGGATCAACTTCGATACCTCTCTTTGTTACTAAATATCCGAGGAATTTTCCTGACGTAACACCGAAAGTGCACTTTTCTGGGTTCACTTTCATGTTGTATTTCCTCATCGCATTGAAGATATCTCTTAAGTACCGAAGGTGATCCTTGTGCAATTTGCTTTTGACGAGCATATCATCGACATAGACCTCTAGAGTTCGCCCGATCCATGGCTTGAAAATTGCATCAACCATCCTCTGGTATGTTCCCCCTGTATTTCTTAATCCAAAGGGCATACGCGTGTAGCAATAAAGTCCATGTGGAGTAAAAAATGTCGTATGTTGTTGATCTTCTTCTACCAGCGCTATCTGGTTGTAACCTGAATAACCATTCATGAACGATAGTTCTTCGTGGCCCTCCACCGCTTCTACCAACTGATCGATGCTAGGGAGTGGGTAGCTATCCTTCGGACATGCTTTGTTGAGGTTAGTAAATTCGATGCATATCCTTACCCCACAGTTATTTTTTGGTATGATGACCATGTTCGAGATCCACGTGGGGTACCTGATGAAAAAACGGGGGTCTAACAACCACACCAAATATTTCGCTTAGATTTGTATGGACAAACTCCAATATACTTTTAAGAGAATCAACTAGACAGTCAGACTCAATTTTAATAAAAGTATATCAAAGAGTTAAATCTCACTTTCTCGATTCAATACTTACTCAAGCAAATAGAAATCTGCGAGTCTAATTGAATACAAGAGAAACTACTTGAACTGTACCAAAGACCAATGTTTAAGGATCAATCAATTTCAATCAACAACCAAAAGTTGGATTTCCCAATTGATCGATTCAACGCACATCCTGTGATATTTCAATTATATAACAAAATATAATGCGGAAAAGAAAATACACAGACACCAGAAGTTTTGTTAACGAGGAAACCGCAAATGCAGAAAACCCACGGGACCTAGTCCAGATTGAACACACACTGTATTAAGCCGCTACAGACACTAGCCTACTACAAACTAACTTCGGTATGGACTATAGTTGAACCCCAATCAATCTCACACTGATCCAAGGTACGGTTGTGCTCCTTACGTCTCTGATCCCAGCAGGATACTACGCACTTGATTCCCTTAGCTTATCTCACCCACAACTAAGAGTTGCTACGACCCAAAGTCGAAGACTTTAATAAAAAAATATGTATCACACAGAAAAGTCTACGGTAATAGATAAATATGTCTCCCACAGAAATACCTACGAGTTTTTGTTCCATCTTTTGATAAATCAAGGTGAACAAGAACCAATTGATAACCCGGACTTATATTCCCGAAGAACAGCCTAGAATTATCAATCACCTCGCAATAATTTTAATCGACTAGCGAAAGAAGATATTGCGGAATCATAAACGATGAGACGAAGGTGTTTGTGACTTCTTTTATATCTTTCCTATCAGAGAAATCAATCTCAAGGCAATCTTACGATTGTACTCAAATACGATAGTGACAACAAGATCAGATCACACAACTACAGAGAAAATAGTTGGGTCTGGCTTCACAATCCCAATAAAGTCTTCAAGTCATTAACCTACAGGGTCTCGAGAAGAAACCTAAGGTTAAAGGAGAATCGACTCTAGCTAATACAACTAGTACCACACAAAAGGTGTGGTGATTAGGTTTTCCAGTTGCTAGAGTTCTCCTTTATATAGACTTTCAAACAGGGTTTGCAATCTAAGTTACCTTGTAACAAAGCATTCAATATTCACCGTTAGATGAAAACCTGATTAGATTCAAGATAATATATTTCAACCGTTAGATCGAACTTAGCTTGTTACACGCAAATGAAATGCAAGTTTATTTAGGTTTGTGTAACCGTACCCAAACATGTACACTTAGTTGGTTTGACTGTAGTTAACAAATGGTTAGCCATATGAGCACTTCCATATCAACCATATTCTTCTTTACAACAACTAGTTCAAATGACTCAAAAGAACTAGTTAGAGAGTTGTCAATTACTTAGATCTTATAGGAGTATACAAGAAACAATCGAAGCAAAAACGATTTGATTCACTTGAATCAATTCATGAACTTTATAGACACGGTTTGCAATTATGCATTCCTTAGTTTTATATAAGTTTAAGTTCACGAATAAATGTTTTTAGAAAATAACCAACCTAAGTACGCGGAATGGTACGCAGACTTAAGTACCCTGAATAAGTTTGTTTTCAGTTCACAAGCTCCAGCAGATTTTCACAGGACGTGAACTTCCGATGGTGCGCGTACTGGTACGCGGACTTTAGTTCCGGTTTTCCTGAGCAGCAAAGTACGCATACTTTGGTTCAAGGAATAAGGACTTACACACATATGTGTTACCACACAATGTTTATATCCTTCCAAGGTTATATATTCTAAACTCTCATTTCAATCATTGAAACATTCTTAGAGGATGTTATATGATTGTTATTCACAAACCATTTTTTCAAAGCCATTTTCAAGTAATTGAAACATAATATGACTTTCGTCATTAGTAAAGATGAACTTGGCCAAAGCGAAAGATTACCAACACATATTTTGAGAAATAGATACGCGAGATAAACTCGACTCGAAATAACAAATGTGTATAATCAAAGTCTATACAACAATACGACTTTTGTCTCAAGATAGGAGATAGAGTAGATAGACTTTTGAGTGATAGATAAGTTCAAGTCTCCAGATACCTTTTAGTCGATAAAGTTCCACAAGTTCCTTGAGTAGTTCCTCTTCTTTGTATGATTATCGCCATGGAGTCTTGAGCTCAACTACATTTTCTATCCTAGTCCGAGACTTATCTATAAGTAGACTAGAAATCAAGACTTATGGTTTTGGTCACTAACATTGACAAACATGCTTGAAATAGCAACGCATGCGAGTTCGACCGAGCAGTGCTCTAACAATCTTCCCCTTTGTCAATTGTAGTGACAAAGCTATCTATACGTATGGAATACAAAATAGATAAATAAACTTTGTAGCTTCTCTTCCACATGTTTAATCTCCTTTGTTCTTCAACATTACTCGAAATCTTCGTCACTTCCAAGTACTCCAATGATTCCAAAGGTTGTAAGTTTAGTATCATCGTTGTTGAAACTCCGTAGCTATAACAATGAGAAAACAAGAATTCTCAATCATTGTTAACAGTGTCATAGTATTATTACACAACATCAAAGTTCAATTGTATCACAACTTCGAAAATAATACTATGGTGATATGTATCACTCCCCCTTAGTCAATACTCCATCTCACATGGAAACCACTCCCCCTTACATAATGATCCGAAAAACATATGTATTTGTAGTGTGAACTACACATCAATTCTCCCTATTTTTGTCAATAAAATTCGCAAAGGTACGAAAACTAGTGGGATCCTAATGAAATTTTCATAGAGAAATTTCATGACTAAAAGAAAGCACATATCAACTTTTTAGATGCAATCATATAGACGCAGCTAAAAGCTTTCATCAAGGAGTTTATAAAGATACAAGATAACTCCTTTAATATTCCACAACCGCACACCCCACAAGGATTTGGCAATTTAGCACAAGTTCAATTAAGAACTCCCCCATAAAATGTCATTCCCGAAAGAACAACAAGAGCGACCTTACTTTCACAAGAAAATAAGGATTTCTTTGGACATAAAAAATCACATACGAATACGAATTTGAATCCAAAAATACTTCACTAAATTAACTACAAGAAAACCCATGATTAATTTAATCGGAAATGCTCAACATAAGAGAACTTATGGAGCCGCACAATATATACATAAAAAATATGGATCAAGGAAGATCAATACTGCGGAATAGACAAGGATTCGTCCAATTTTCATCACTATTTGCACAACATACAATCGACAAAATCCTCGTAAACAAAAGTTTTATCCTTTCTTCCATCAAAATATGACATAAAAGGCTTTTAACTTTTGTAATTTCAAAAGTTCATTCATTCTTTCATCAATACATGCATATCGACATACGAAAGACTTAACTTTTGACAAAGTATGAGACAATCATAGTTCACGGACGCAAACACACATATCCCATAACATATTGCAATATATGAAACCATAAAGATTAATACTGCAAAAATCATCTTCCAAACAATTTTATAATTTAAACAAATAAACCTAAAACAATGAAGATGAAAACTTTGGACATAGCTATGTGTAATCATAATAATGGCTATTCTAAAAACTAGTTATTCTTCCTAAAACACAAGAAATAAAATTCTCATAAGAAGATTTACTAGATTTTAAGACCTTTGAAGAATTCTTTATCGTCCCCGAACTCCTTGTCGTCAACAGCCATTGGAACATAAGGTTCATGAAGGTAGGAGTTAATATCAATAAACCTTCTTGACTGATGTCGAACAAGGTCCTTCTGAATCTCATGAGTCTTAACCACAAAAGCCTTTATCTGTTGAATCTCCTTTCATGTCTCCTTCAATACTTCAATAACATCATAAAACTTTTGAGAATTTGAAGGAACATCCCTTGGATTCCTCGCATTCCTTCTTTTCGTTTTGAAAGTTGGAGACAACGTAGATTTCTCTTTTTTTTCATGATTGGTGGCTTAACAATCATATTAACATCTTTTCCATAAGAAGACATGATGCTTGGAGTATCAATAAGATTATGGGTTTGTGAGAGGAAATCACAATTTAAACTCAAAAAGTAGTCTTGGAAAGAGTTTCAGAGAAGGAAAAAGGAATGTGGGGTTACGCAACCTTTAACAGGTTCGTGGACGCACAACTCTGAACCCTAGAAAGAGTAGAATTGTCGAGAATAACCCTCCTTTATTGATAGACATGGATTTTCAAAAAAAACAAAACTAAGAAAAGAAAAAAACAATTTTTTCCTAAAAAATGAGAGGTGCACAACCTTGTCTCTTTCGATCAGGCACATGAGACAAGATACACAAATCAACACAATCAAGTTGTATCGCGGCGAACAACATTCTGTCCACCATTTTCCTTTTTAGAGGAATCCATAGACCTATGTCTATCAAAACGATTGGACCATACTTTCTTCTCTAATGGTCTTGTTTTATCCTTGGAAACTAACTTTTTAGATGAAGATAAAATCTTACATACCTCAACGGTCTTTTGAGCAAGTTTGTTGCTTGCTAATCGATTTGCTCTTCGTTGAAGTTTGTTGACATGTCTCTATTTGTGTTTGTACTTGTAACACTTTGATAGTTCATGACCTTTGAGTGAACAATATGAGCACGTAAATCTTGGATATAATTCAGGAATTTTAGATGTGCAGGCTGCTAGACACACAGTGGTACCTGAAACGTCATACACAGGGTTTCCAATAGAAAGGTCAATTTTATCTTCCAGATTGGTTGAGTTTTCTTTTGAATGAATATCGAGATTGACGTATGTATTACTGCAATTATCAAAGTCAATATTTCCACAAACAAGTGAAACACTTGATTTTTGGTCTTCATTAGAGTCATAGTTGTCAGACATTTCATCAAGAGTTGCAGCAAGACCTTTGTTCCCAGTGTATTTCTTTCGATTTGGCACTCATTTGCAAAATGACCAAAACCTTTACACTTAAAGCAATGAGGCATATCCTCGTCATCAGTTTCATCATTATCCCATATTTTTAGGAGGAACACGATTATGAGGTTTATCTGATGACTTGGATTTATCTCTGGAGAACCGTTTACTTCTCTTCAAAAAACGATCCATAAACTGTCTTGTGATTATCGAAACTGACTTGTCAAGATCTTCATCTGATGAATCAGCCTCAGAAAGATCATCTTTAGAGATGTACACATTTTTACTTTTATCAAGTAATTTAGTGTTCTTTAGTGCTTTGAAAGCAACATCCTTACTAGACTTGGACGTATGCTCATGATCAAAGATCTTTAACATCCCAACCAATGTATTTCTGGATAGTGTTGCGAAATTATTCCCTTCAATGATGACATGCTTATTAGAATCGTATCTAGATGGCAGGGATCTGAGAATTTTCATCACAGTGTCTTTTTCAGAAATAGTCTTACCCAATGCAAAAGATGTATTAACAATTTCAGACACTTTGTGATTAAACTCATCAAATGATTCTTCATCCGCTATACGAAGTTTTTCAAAATCAGAATTTAGGTTTTGAAGCCTAGCTTCTTTCTCACTGGTATTTCTTTCAAATACGGTTTCTAAGATATCCCAGGCTTCTTTAGACTTTGTGCACGTAGTCACATGATGCTGAAGATATGGGGTAATGGCATGTATGATAGCATTTAATCCGTCAGAATTTTTCTTTGCAACAAGGATTTCTTCTGGACTACATCTACCAATATCCTTAGGTATAAATGCATCGTCTTCTATATTAACCGGAGGATCATAGCCATTAACAACACGTACCCATGTTTGAAAATCACGAGCTTGAAGAAAAGCACGCATAGAAATTTTCCACCATAAGTAGTTTGAGCCATCGAAGACTGGTGGTATGTTTATGGAGATAGAATTCCTGTCCATAGAGTCAAATCGTTACAAACACAGACTTATAAGGTCTTTAAACGTGTTTGCCTGCTCTGATACCAATTGAAAAAGCGGGGGTCTAACAACCACACCCAATATTTCGCTTAGCAATCTACAAACTCCAATATACTTTTAAGAGAATCAACTAGACATTCAGACTCAATCTTAATAAAAGTATATCAAAGAGTTATATCTCACTTTCTCGATTCAATACTTACTCAAGCAAATAGAAATCTGTGAGTCTAATTGAATACAAGAGAAACTACTTGAACTGTACCAAAGACCAATGTTCAAGGATCAATCAATTTCAATCAACAACCAAAGGTTGAATTTCCCAATTGATCGATTCAACGCACATCCTGTGATATTTCAATTATATAACAATATATAATGCGGAAAAGAACTAACACAGACACCAGAAGTTTTGTTAACGAGGAAACTGCAAATGCAGAAAACCCAGTCCAGATTGAACACACACTGTATTAAATGCTTATCGGAGAAATCAATCTCAAGCGAATCTTACGATTGTACTCAAATACGATAGAAACAATAAGATCAGATCACACAACTACAGAGAAAATAGTTGGGTCTGGCATCACAATCCCTATGAAGTTTTCAAGTCATTAACTCCAGGGTCTCGAGAAGAAACCTAAGGTTAAAGGAGAATCGACTCTAGCTAATACAACTAGTATCACACAGAAGGTGTGGGGATTAGGTTTCCCAGTTGCTAGAGTTCGCCTTTATATAGACTTTCAAATCAGGGTTTCTAATCTAAGTTACCTTGTAACAAAGCATTCAATATTCATCGTTAGATGAAAACCTGATTAGATTCAAGCTAATATCTTTCAACCGTTAGATCGAAATTAGCTTGTTACACGCAAATGAAATGCACGTTTATTTAGGTTTGTGTAACCGTACCCAAACATGTACACTTAGTTGGTTTGACAGTAGTTAACCAAATGGTTAGCCATATGAGCACTTCCATATCAACCATATTCTTCTTTACAACAACTAGTTCAAATGAATTAGGTAGAGAGTTGTCAATTGCTTAGATTTTATAGGAGTATACAAGACATAATCGAAGCAAAGTCGATTTGATTCACTCGAATCAATTCATGAACTTTATAGCCACGGTTTGCAATTATGTATTCCTTAGTTTTATATAAGTTTAATTTCACGAATAACTGTTTTTAGAAAATAACCAACCTAAGTACGCGGACTGGTACGCGGACTTAAGTACCCAGAATAAGTTTGTTTTCAGTTCACAAGCTCCAGCAGATTTTCACGGGACGTGAACTTCCGATGGTGCGCGTACTGGTACGCGGACTTTAGTTCAGGTTTTCCTGAGCAGCAAAGTACGCATACTTTGGTTCAAGTAATAAGGACTTACACACATATGTGTTACCACACAATGTTTATATCCTTCCAAGGGTATATATTCTAAACTCTCATTTCAATCATTGAAACATTCTTAGAGGACGTTATATGATTGTTATTCACAAACCATTTTTTGTCAAAGCCATTTTCAAGTAATTGAAACATAATATGACTTTCGTCATTAGTAAAGATGAACTTGGCCAAAGCGAAAGCCTACCAACACATATTTGAGAAATATATACGCGAGATAAATTCGATTCAAAATAACAAATGTGTATAATCAAAGTCTATACAGCAATACGACTTTTGTCTCAAAATAGGAGATAGAGTAGATAGACTTTTGAGTGATAGATAAGTTGAAGTCTCCACATACCTTTTAGTCGATGAAGTTCCACAAGTTCATTGAGTAGTTCTTCGTCTTTGTATGATGATCGCCATGGAGTCTTGAGCTCAATTATACTTTCTATCCTAGTCCGAGACTTAGCTATAAGTAGACTAGAAATCAAGACTTATATTTTTGATCACTAACATTGACAAACATGCTTGAAATAGCAACGCATGCGAGTTCGACCGAGCAATGCTCTAATAATCTCTCCCTTGTCAATTTTAGTGAAAAACTATCTATACATATGGAATACAAAATAGATAAATAAACTATGTAGCTTCTTTTCCACATTTTTAATCTCCTTGGTTCTTCAACATTACTCGAAATCTTCGTCACTTCCAAGTACTCCAATGATTCCAAAGGTTGTAAGTTTAGTATCATCGTTGTTAAAAATCCGTAGCTATAGCAATGAGAAAACAAGAATTCTCAATCATTGTTAACAGTGTCATAGTATTATTACACAACATCAAAGTTCAATTGTATCACAACTTCGAACACAATACTATGGTGATATGTATCACTCCCCCTTAGTCAATACTCCATCTCACATGGAAACCACTCCCTCTTACATAATGATCCGAAAACCATATGTATTTGTAGTGTGAACTACACATTAATTCTCCCCCTTTTTGTCAATAAAATTGGCAAAGGTACGAAAACTAGTGGGATCCTAATGAAATTTCCATAGAGAAATTTCATGACTAAAAGAAAGCACATATCAACTTTTTAGATGCACTCATATAGCCGCAGCTAAATGATTTCATCAAGGAGTTTATAAAGATACAAGATAACTCCTATAATATTCCACAGCCGCATTCTCCCACAAAGATTTGGCAATTTAGCACAAGTTCAATTAAGAACTCCCCCATAAAATGTAATTCCCGAAAGAACAACAAGAGCGACCTTACTTTCACAATAAAATAAGGATTTATTTGGACATAAAAAATCACATACGAATACGAATTTGAATCCAAAAATACTCAATTAAATTAACCACAAGAAAACCCATGATTAATATAATCGGAAATGCTCAACATAAGAGAACTTATGGAGCCGCACAGTATATACATAAAAAATATGGATCAGGGAAGATCAATACTGCGGAATAGACAAGGATTCGTCCAATTTTCATCACTAATTGCACAACATACAATCGACAAAATCCTCGTAACTATGACATAAAAGGCTTTTAACTTTTGTAATGTCAAAAGTTCATTCATTCTTTTATCAATACATGCATATCGACATACGAAAGACTTCACTGTTGACAAATTATGAGACAATCATAGTTCACGGACGCAAACACACATATCCCATAATATATTGCAATACATGAAACCATAAAGATTAATACTGCAAAAATCATCTTCCAAACAATTTTAGAATTTAAGCAAATAAACCTAAAACAATGAAGATGACAACTTTGGACATAGCTATGTGTAATCACAATAATGGCTATTTTAAAAACTAGTTATTCTTCCTAAAACACAAGAAATAAAATTCTCATAAGAAAATTTACTAGATGTTAAGACCTTTGAAAAATTCTTTATCGTCCCCAAACTTCTTGTCGTCAACAGCCATTGGAACATAAGTTTCATGAAGATATGAGTTCATATCAATAAAACTTCTTGACTGATGTCGAACCAGGGCCTTCTGAATCTCACGAGTCTTAAGCACAAAAGCCTTATCTGTTGAATCTCCTTTCATGTCTTCTTCAGCACTTCAAGAACATCAGAAAACTTCTGAGAATTCGAAGGAACATCCCTTGGCTTCCTCGCATTCCTTCTTTTCTTTTTGAAAGTTGGAAACGATTTCTATTTTTCTTTCATGATTGGTGGCTTAACAATCATATTAACATCTTTTCCATAAGAAGACATGATGCTTGGAGTATCCATAAAATTATGGGTTTGTGAGAGGAAATCACAATTTAAACCCAACAAGTAGTCTTGGAAAGAGTTTCAAAGAAGGAAAAAGGAATGTGAGGTTACGCAACCTTTAACAGGTTCGTGGACGCACAACTCTGAACCCTAGAAAGAGTAGAATTGTCGAGAATAACCCTCCTTTATTGATAGACATGGATTTTGAAAAAAACAAAACTAAGAAAACAAGAAAACAATTTTTTCCTAAAGCGTGAGAGGTGCACATCCTTGTCTCTTTCGATCAGGCACATGAGACAAGATACACAAATCAAGACAATCAAGTTGTGTAGCGGGGAACAACAATCTATACACCATGTTCCCTTTGAGAGGAATCCATAGACCTATGTCTATCAAAACGATTGGACCATACTTTCTTCTCTAATGGTCTTGTTTTATCCTAGGAAACTAACTTCTTAAATGAAGAAAAAACCTTACATACCTCAGCGGTCTTTTGAGCAAGTTTGTTGCTTGCTAATCGATTTGCTCTTCGTTGAAGTTTGTTGACATGTCTCAATTTGTGTTTGTACTTGTAACACTTTGATAGTTCATGACCTTTGAGTGAACAATATGAGCACGTAAATCTTGGATATAATTCAGGCATTTGAGATGTGCAGGCTGCTAGACGCATAGTGGTACCTGAAACTTCATACAAAGAGTTTCCAATAGAAAGGTCAATTTTATCTTCCAGATTGGTTGAGATGTACACATTTTTACTTTTATCAAGTAATTTAGTGTTCTTTAGTGCTTTGAAAGCAACATCCTTACTAGACTTGGACGTATGCTCATGATCAAAGATATTTAGCATCCCAACCAGTGTATTTATGTATAGTGTTGAGAGATTATTCCCTTCAACGATAGGATGCTTCTTAGAATCGTATCTAGATGGCAGGGATCTGAAAATTTTCATCACAATGTCTTTTTCAGAAATAGTCCTACCCAATGCAAAATATGCATTAACAATTTCAGACACTTTGTGATTAAACTCATCAAATGATTCTTCATCCGCCATACGAAGGTTTTCCCAATCAGAATTTAGGTTTTGAAGCCTAGCTTCTTTCTGATTGGTATTTCCTTCAAATACGGTTTCTAAGATATCCCAGGCTTCTTTAGACTTTGTGCACGTAGTTACATGATGCTGAAGGTATGGGGTAATGGCATGTATGATAGCATTTAAGCCGTCAGAATTTTGCTTTGCAGCAAGGATATCTTCTGGACTATATCTACCAATATCCTTAGGTATAAATGCATCGCCTTCTATATTAACCGGAGGATCATAGCCATTAAAAACACGTACCCATGTTTGAAAATCACGAGCTTGAAGAAAAGCACGCATAGGAATTTTCCACCATAAGTAGTTTGAGCCATCGAAGACTGGTGGTACGTTTATGGAGATATAATTCATATCCATAGAATCAGATCGCTACAGACACAGACTTATAAGGTCTGTAAACGTGTTTGCCTGCTCTGATACCAATTGAAAAAGCGGGGGTCTAACAACCACACCCAATATTTCGCTTAACAATCTGTATGGATAAACTCCAATATACTTTTAAGAGAATCAACTAGACATTCAGACTCAATCTTAATAAAAGTATATCAAAGAATTATATCTCACTTTATCGATTCAATACTTATTCAAGAAAATATAAATCTGTGAGTCTAATTGAATACAAGAGAAACTACAAAGACCAATCAATTTCAATCAACAACTAAAGGTTGGATTTACCAATTGATCGGTTCAACGCACAACCTGTGATATTTCAATTATTGTAGATGGTGGATTTTTGACAAAGGCTAAAATCGTAAAACTATAATTTTACATACTCCTGATCCAGCGATTAGATGAGTATTGAGGCTCATGTCTCTCATCGAAGCATGAAATCTCATGCCGCAAGAACCTCTGACTGAGAATACTGTCTTTCAGAGCATATGTAGATGTGCAGTCTCTCAACTGAGGCAACGACATATCTCATGAATACTGAGCAATTTCAGTAATTATTTCTATATAGAATCGAAAGATTGGACGGCTCCTAGACAGCTTGCCTGCTAGTATAGAGCAATAACGTTTTCAGGATGTAAAATGTTTTCCCTGACTACATAAAAGAAATATGATACTTCAACAAGCTCATATTACTCAACTCTCAGATAATTAATTCTCATAGAAAGCATGCCTGCTAGTATAGAGCCATCAATTAATTATCTCTAATCCTTAAATTCATAAACTGAATATTCGGAAATATTCTACATTCTTCATAATATTTCATTACTTCAATTCGTGGTTCTTCCCAGCAGAATTCCATGGGTTAGTGATAAATATTCAATGAACGGGTATCTGAACCGGTATCGAGTAAGCCCCACCAAAATGATGCAAATGTATTCAACAATAATGCACTAACGAGCACCTGAATGCACGAACGAGCATTCCAAAATACGAAGGAACGATGGACCTATTCAAATTAGGAAGAAAAATAATAATAATAAAATATTATCTAAGGCGCTAGGGGACTGGGCCCACCGGCCCGCCAGTTACGCCGTGGCCAGTCCCACGCCTAATTCTTTATTTTCATGTTTTATTAATTTTCCTTGATCTCATGAAAATCCCTTCAAATATCCTTTATTTTAAGGAAACTCCTCAGTTTCATGGTGTTTCTTCCGTATCAAGGAAATAATAAAAATTAGGAAAGGTGTCGCGGGACTAAGCTCACTAGCCGACCGGTCATGTCCTAGTTGTGGTCGGTCCCACATCTTGCATTCCTTATTATTTTATTATTATTATTTCCTTCGTCCCATGAAATTACTTGGTTTCATGATATTTTCTTCACATCAAGGAAAAGATATAAAATTAGGGAAGACTCACGAGACCGGGCCATAACCGACCGACCATGCCCTAATTGTGGCCGGTCCCACACGCTCCTTATTTTATTATTATTAGTTATCATTGTTTCCTTCATCTCATGGAAACTCCTTCACTTTAAGGCAAACTCCTTGATTTCAACAAACTCCTTGATTTCATGGTTTTTTCCTAAAATCATGAAAATAATATAAAATTAGGAAAAGTGTCATGGGACCGGGCTTATTGGCCGGCCGGCCACGCCTTGGCCATAGCCGGTCCCACACTTCATGATTCTTTATTTTATTATTATTATTTCCTTCATCTTATGAAGTTTCCTCAGATTGAGCAAAAACCCTTGATTTCTTCATATTTTCTCAAAATGTTGCTCAAACGCGCATCAGAAAATATCAAAATTCTCAGGACTGAGACATGAACACTTTGGTGACATGTGCATATTACCTTGAGTGACCAAGGTTGGCTCTTTGGCTTGCAAGAGGCCGGTCCCGCACATTTTCATCATTTGACCTAATTTGTTCACATTAGGTTCAAACTCTTCCAAACAACTTGGAATTTCATAAAAGGATCGTCAATCGGTCCCACGATCAACCAGGGCTGGTTTCATGACCCCTTAGAACGACCATTGTCTTGGTTTAGGCCGGATTCCTACAGATTGATCTCTCGAATTCAGAGCACTCCCTTTTTGTCGTGCATCTGTGTGAGGTTAGACAGTTCGCTCGGTTCAAAGAGTTTCCTCCGAACGGTCGTCTCCTCGATTCCATAAAAACTAGCAACTCGTTTTTACCCATCTACAATTATATAACAAAATATAATGCGGAAAAGAAATAACACAGACACCAGAAGTTTTGTTAACGAGGAAACCGCAAATGCAGAAAAACCCCGGGACCTAGTCCAGATTGAACACACACTGTATTAAGCCGCTACACACACTAGCCTACTAAAAACTAACTTTGGTCTGGACTGTAGTTGAACCCCGATCAATCTCACACTGATCCAAGGTACAGTTGCGCTCCTTACGTATCTGATCCCATCAGGATACCACGTACTTGATTCCCTTAGCTGATCTCACCCACAACTAAGAGTTGCTACGACCCAAAGTCAAAGACTTTAATAAACAAATCTGTATCACACAGAAAAGTCTATGGTAATAGATAAATCAAGGTGAACAGGAACCAATTGATAACCCGGACTTATATTCCCGAAGAACAACCTAGAATTATCAATCACCTCACAATAATCTTAATGGACTAGCGAAAGAAGATATTGCGGAGTCACAAACGATGAGATGAAGGTGTTTGTGACTTCTTTTATATCTTGCCTATCGGAGAAATCAATCTCAAGCCAATCTTACGATTGTACTCAAATACGATAGAAACAGCAAGATCAGATCACGCAATTACAGAGAAAATAGTTGGGTCTGGCTTCACAATCCCAATGAAGTCTTCAAGTCGTTAACCTACATGGTCTCGAGAAGAAACCTAAGGTTAAAGGAGAATCGACTCTAGCTAATATAACTAGTATCACACAGAAGGTGTGGGGATTAGGTTTCCCAGTTGCTAGAGTTCTCCTTTATATAGACTTTCAAATCAGGGCTTGCAATCTAAGTTACCCCGGTAACAAAGCATTCAATATTCATCGTTAGATGAAAACCTGATTAGATTCAAGATAATATCTTTCAACCGTTAGATCGAACTTAACTTGTTACACACAAATTAAATGCACGTTTATTTAGGTTTGTGTAACCGTACCCAAACATGTACACTTAGTTGGTTCAACAGTAATTAACCAAATGGTTAGCCATATGATCATTTCTATATCAACCATATTCTTCTTTACCACAAGTAGTTTAAATGACTCAAATGAACTAGTTAGAGAGTTGTTCAATTGCTTAGATCTTATAGAAGTATACAAGACACAATGGAAGCAAAAACGATTTGATTCACTCGAATCAATTCATGAACTTTATAGCCACGGTTTGCAATTATGCATTCCTTAATTTTATATAAGTTTAAGTTCACGAATAACTGTTTTTAGAAAATAACCAACCTAAGTACGCGGACTGGTACGCGGACTTAAGTACCCGGAATAAGTTTGTTTGCAGTTCACAAACTCCAGCAGATTTTCACGGGACGTGAACTTCCGATGGTGCGCGTACTGGTACGCGGACTTTAGTTCCGGTTTTCCTGAGCAGCAAAGTACGCATACTCTGGTTCAAGGAATAAGTACTTACACACATATGTGTTACCACAAAATGTTTATATCCTTTCAAGGGTATATATTTTAAACTCTCATTTCAATCATTGAAACATTCTTAGAGGACGTTATGTGATTGTTATTCACAAACCATTTTTCGTCAAAGCCATTTTCAAGTAATTGAAACTTAATATGACTTTCGTCATTAGTAAAGATGAACTTGGCCAATGCGAAATCTTACCAACACATATTTCGAGAAATAGATACGCGAGATAAACTCGACTCGAAATAGCAAATGTGTATAATCAAAATCTATACAGCAATACGACTTTTGTATCAAGATAAGAGATAGAGTAGATAGATTTTTGAGTGATATATAAGTTCAAGTTTCCACATACCTTTTATTCGATGAAGATCCACAAGTTCCTTGAGTAGTTCTTCGTCTTTGTATGATGATCGCCATGGAGTCTTGAGCTCAACTACACTTTCTATCCTAGTCCGAGACTTATCTATAAGTAGACTAGAAATCAAGTCTTATAGTTTTGATCACTAACATTGATAAACATGGTTGAGATAGAAACGCATGCGAGTTCGACCGAGCAGTGCTCTAAAACCTGACTTCCTTTATGAATCATGTTTCCATGAGTTTTGCTTAGTTCCTTTTCAATTCCCTGGTGGTATTCCGGTGCCACCATCCGTAACCTCTGCCTGAATGGGTTAGTGCCTGGTTTTATTCGAAGTTCGTGATGTATGATCTTGGGATCGATTCCTGGCATATCTCCTAACTTCCATGCAAAAATTTCCGCATACTCCTTGAGTAACTGGATCAATGCCTCTTCTCGGTCCTCATCTAGTAAAGTCCCTATCTTTATCATCGTGGGGTCTTCTTCCATTCTTATGTTTATTTCTTTGGTAGACTCAATTGAAGTGAACGTTCGCTTGGGGTCGCCTAGATGAGAGACCTTCTTTAATTGCTATTTGGTGGAATCTTCGGCGTCTTTCGTTCCTGAAGTACTTTCTTAGGCATTCATGGATGTGCCACTTTTTGCTAAGCTTTTTCCTGAGATTTCTTCAAGGTACTGATCAATTACTCTGTCTTTGGATTCTGCTTTGTTTTTGCCCCTTCGGGCTCTACGTTGTTCTTCTTGTTCAATGTTGAGTTGGTTTTCTGAGCTTGGCATTCTCGTGTGGTAACTTGATCTCCTTTGATTTCCATTTCCCCTTCGGGAGTTGCGAACCTTGGTATGTTGTCGCTACTCCCTTGATTTTATGCACCCATCGTCGTCCAATGATGGCGTTGTTAGGTGATGGTGCATCTAATACGCTTAATTTGGTACTTAATTTCATCGGCCCAGCCTTGACTTCTAGAACGATGTACCCCAGAGGATTTGTAGCTGCTACGTTGAATCCATAGATAATGTAGTAGGAAGACATCAATTGTTCATCGTTTAACTTCATTCGTTTGAAGTATCATAGAATAAGACGTTGACTGAACTCCCCCCATCTATCAAGATCTTCTTCACATCCCATCCTGAGACGGGTAATGTGAAAAATAATAGGTCGTTGTGATCTTCCATGTCTTCTTCTACATCGTCGACAGAAAAGGTCAGCGGTACATGATCTTCATGTTGATCAACCTCCTCTCCACCGATCTTGTAAAGTTCACAATAGTACTCGAATTGTTTCTTCAATCTTTTCCCAATCTGACCAGTCAACGATGGACTGTTGTGTTGATCGTTTTGTCATTCTTAGGTAAATGGACTTGCTTGGGTCCATTGTTCCTTTCTTCTGGTTCGGGCTTTTGAACATACTGTTTGAGATCTCTAGCATCAATCAGCTTCTGGATCATTATCTTCAGGTTCTTGCATTTTTCCGTTTGGTGACCGTTTAAGCAGTGGTACTCACAGTAGTCCCTTGATTTTTCATATCTTGGAGGTTGCTTCCCCTTTGACCAAGGCCATTCGAAGTTGGTTTTGTTCTTGATTTCTCGTAAAATACGAACATAGCTCGTGTTAAGCTTCGTGTAGACTGATCTTCGAATATTTGATCATTGCGCCGAGGATCATTTCTTCGTCCTCTCTTATCTTCGTTGAAGTGTTCGGTAGAGTTCGTCCTTTTTGAACCGCTGACTCGCTCTACTGAATTTGTCCGATGAGACCTTTGTATCTGCGCCCTGGGATTCTCCCGCTGGATTTCTTCCAACATGGCATGTTTTTCAATGATTACCCGAAGATCTCCTTCGGCTGTGGGGTTACTTCCATGAATCTCAACGAATAGTGGGCTCATCATGTTCAACCCCCATTTGTAGCAGTTGATGCTGACCACGGGGATAACGTTCCCTCGATTGAAAAATATCATGCCACCTATCTGTGTACTCTCTAATTGTTTCTTTGAGTCCGACTGCTAGTGAGAACAACTGGTCCATGCCTGCATTAACAGTCTTGTTGTACTTGTAGGTTTCCAAGAATACTTCGGTGAGCCGGCTGTAAGAATCAATGGAATTGGGGGGTAGGTTGTCGAACCATGACAATGTCGATACCTTCAGACTCGAAGGAAAGTATCTACACATGACTACATCATCTCTCTCCCATCGGGCCATTGTTCGGTTATAATAACGAAGATAAGCTACAGGGTCTCTGGAGCCATCATAACATTCGAACGCTGGGATCGGGTACTTCGGGGGATGAGAGCTCTTGCCAGGTGCGTAGCTAGCGGTGTAGTAATGGCTTCTCTCATTACTTCCTTTAATCTTCCCCTCCTTGATTTGCCTTCAACTGCTTGATCTCTGACATCATCTTGTTGAGAAGATTCTCCATTGCAAGGAAATGCTCGTCTCAGATTGCCACTCGTCCTGGCCTTTGGGATTCACTGTCGAAATAATCAGAATCTCCTGGCACGTAGTCGGGATCAGACTGTCTGTTTCTTACTGAGGTACGTCGCTCTAATGATTCGGGATTGTTGAGGTTAGACACAATCATTCTTCGGTCACGGTTTGGCTCCGGTGCTTTGGAGTTGGCTTCATCATGTTGGTTTTGATGGTTGTCGTAAGTGCAATCAAATTAATAATCTTATTTCCACACAATTAACTGGTAATATAATGGAAGCAAGGATCGTTCCCACGAAGAGGAGTGAGTTTTAGTTGTCAAAGTGTCACAACGGGGGGGTTTTGTTTTAGATTGTGAACAAAATAAATAATCAAAGCAAATAAATGTTGTATTGTAATCAGTAGAGAGAGATATGATCGAGGAATCATTCTTCGTTAATAAACAGTCAATGAGTTATTATAATTTCCTACTCGTCATTAATCATAAATTATCACCAACCGTGGAATAACAACTAGCTCAGTGTTGTTCCCTAAATTCCTTTTATCATTGAGTGCGGAAGCTCTCCAATACCAGATTCTATTCGTATAAACCACCTAATAGTAGCTCACTCAAGGTGTAATTTTGTCGAATGCTTTATCTCATGTGAATTTATAGGTTGATCCTAGTAGTTAGACTCTTAGCTCAAGGTCCACTTTCTGGTGTTGTTTATACACACAATCGCTCCACAGAATCCCTCTGTAAGGTTTTGTGTTCTCTACTTGTGTACAAGTTATTCGACGATTACTTATCTCCTAACTCAATACTAGCAATAGATTGAATCAACAAATCAATTAAGTTGGCCACCTAAACAATC